>NC_134706.1:154188246-154488246 GCF_043290135.1 Rhipicephalus microplus | reverse complement strand
CCGAGATCCTGTGCACATATCTATTAGTTACAAGCTTCAAGATATCCCACAAGTGTAATCATTGAAATATCTTAGACTTATGTATAATGAACATCTCAATTGGCGCTCTCACATTGAATACATCGCGACAAAAGCAGTACGGGCGATGGGCGTATTGCGGAGGTTGAGCAATTGTAGATCAGGTATGAGAAGGAAGGCACTTTTGATTATATATAAAATGTATGTCCGACCTGTGTTAGAGTTTGGCTGCGTTCTTTTTTCTGTGCGCCAGCCAACAAACTTCGGCCGCTCGTTCTATTGAAAAGAGAGGCTTTACGGCTTCGCTTTGGACTTCCAAAGTATACTGCAGTGTTGTACCTTGAAACACGAATTACAACCCCATTATGTCGCTTTAACATTCTTACTCTGCAGACCTTTTTACGACTATATGAAGCACCATTTAAGCCTAAACAATTTTTTTATTTCCAATCCTGATCTATTCTTCTCCGTGCATTGGCCCAGATTTCACAAACCATAAATAGTACCTGTTCAATCGTTACTTGAGCCTCTAAATGTACGAGTTCGTGATATGATTCCTTTAACTGAGCAAGAGTCGTTTCTCAGACACCTTTAGACACACAGGTATCGTCAGCAGTTGAACAGCTGCTACGGGACGGCTTTATTTTCTCCCATAGTAGAGTACCTAGTACTCTAAATTGTTAACTACTTTCTCTAAACACAAATTTCTCCAGAAATGGTTTACCATGATATCTTCCCGATTCACGCTAAGCTATTGCCTACAGGCATTTTAAATTGTTTATGGCAGGGCCATATAAAAAGTCTGCCAACAAATGTCATTATTGCAACGGACGCATCGCAATCAGATGAAAATTCAGGCATTGGAATATATTGCCCCATACTTGATTGGTCATTTTCACTTTGCATACCAGAATTTCTTCCTGTCTTTCTGGCTTAACTTATGGCAATAATGTTAGCTTTGCGAAAGGTAAGTACTTCCATTCCAGTCGTAGCAGTCATAACTGATTCATTATCAGTGTGCTCTTCTCTGTGCGCATCCGGTCACTCACCCTTACTGAAACTTTTAAATCATTGGCTTCCTGTCATCTCCGTATTATTCATTTATTCTGGGCACCAGGGCACAAAGGTTTGTTGTTAAACAAAATAGCCGATTCACTTGCGAAGGCATCACTTTCGACACCCATCATTCCTATTTTTCCTCATACAGTACACATTACGGTGGCGCGATTTCGCACCCTTAAAATCAGGCAAAATTTTTCAGACCCTGCACTGACGGCTTCTCCGGAGTACAACCACTTGTTATTTTCCTGGCGTAGTAAACTGTGTAATTCAAAGATGATGGAAGTTGTCATCGCAAAATTTCGTTGCCGCGTTACCTCTCCTAATTTTTATTTGCATAGATCAGGCATACTTAATTCCCCTCTGAGCATTTACTGTATTGAAGACGAAACGATCAGTCATATTTGATTACACTGTCGCCGTTTCAATTTATTCAGGCAAAGCGTACTAGCACCACCTCTTCAAAAACTGGGCTTGCAATGATCACAACCTGATCTTCTTTAATTTGGAGCCTCTACTCTGGGTTTCAGCCACAAGGATGTTTTATTCACCGTTCGGGAATACATCACTGCGACTAAACAATTTTCTTGCCAAATTACGGTTTCACTATTTTTTCTTTTTTTTTCTGCAAATTCGCAATGGGCATTTCAAATCAGAAGTAAATAACAAAATTTTTTTAGGAATGACGCAATGTTGAAAGTATGCGGCAAACTCACTTCGGCCAATCCCCTCCTTTGGGTACGAGCCATTTGCACAGGGAAAACACAACAACAACAACAACAACTCTTGGTCAGTATGGGAACCGAACCAGGGCCGTTTTGGTCCAAGTTGGAATCGAACCCGGGTTGTTTGGGTGGCAAGTGGATATTCTATCACACGATAACATCTCTGCTCGTGAAAACAGTGAAAAGAACTTTCTATGCTTGAAAAAGCTGTGAAAGTAGCTTTCACGCTTCACAAACACACGCGTCCAGTATGAATGCTTCACAATGCAACGTGAAATATTGCAGTCCCCGCCGTGGTGTTCTGATGGCTGATGTACTCGGTTGCTGACCCGCAGGTCACGGGATCGAATTCCGACGGTGGCGGCTGCACTTTCGATGGAGGCGAAAATGCTGTAGGCCTGTGTGCTCACATTTGGGTGCACGTTAGAGAACCCCAGGTGGTCGAAATTTCCGGAGCCCTCCACTACGGCGTCTCTGATAATCATATATTGATTTCGGGACGTTAAACTTTACATATCAATCAATCGACGTGAAATATCGCAGTAATAATGCTTGGTTCAAGCGCCCACTCCCAGAGGGCTTCCAAACATGAGATTTTCATAAAGGCTTCAAAGTTTAAAGCCGGTCACCAACTACAAAAATACACACACTCTGCGGCGCCTATTCCCTGAAGGCCATGTAGTGGGTGCATAACAAGTTCGAAAAGGTTTCATGCACTAAGTATTTGAAGCACGCACAAGAGTTCGAATATTTTCAACAAAAGGAAAGTTCATATCTGCCTTGTGGAATCTGGATTGAGCTAGAGAATATAGACGCTGCAAAGCTGCATAAAAAAAATCCTTACCAATCAATGTCCTACTAATTCGAAAAATTATTTATATGCCAAAGCTACGTTTAAAAGAACCGTTCCATTATAGAAAGATGGCTATGAAGAAAATTGGTATAGCTATTTATTCAAGAGCGGCAACAAGAAAGATCTATTCAGATTTCTCCGTGATCGTAAAGCTATTGCAGCAACCGTAAATATTGACACAGTTATTCTTTTTCCTAAGGAGTTCGAAGATATATAACTAAAATTGCATTAGGATAAGAGAAAAGATATACATCGCAAATACAAATAATGTTTGTAAAACCTGCACTCGGAAATGATTTTATTGAAGCAAGTAGGAATGAGCTTGCGCACGTCGTTCGTATTCTGCCAAACACAGGTCCTGGACCAGATGGTGTTACTTCAGGAATGTTAAAAATATTATTCCACATCTCTCCTGAAGACCTCGTTAACGTTGTCAACGATTCACTTGAAAATAGTTGGATAACTTCCGACTGAAGAATTGAAAAATAATACCACTTCTTAAAAACAGGGACATAGAATGCAGATAGATAACATTAGGCCAATCGCTTTAACATCACATGTAGTTAAGTTAATAGAAAGAATACTTTACAATAAAATTATAAAGCTCATAAAATATAATGCAATACTCAGTGCGAGCCTGATTGGATTTAGACCAGGCTACTCTATATAGCGGGCGTACGGTGATTTAGAGGATCGTATAAAGCTTGCTCGCCACATATGGCAATATGCGGCCCTAGTAAACCTTGATTTAGCCAAGGCATTTGATAGTGTTAACTTGTTATTCTTATCAATGCCCTGAAAGACCTACCCTTCCCCCTTCCCGCAGTATATAACAAATTAGATTTACGTATTTTTAAAAGACAGAAAGTTTTATTGCTCCCAACAAGGTGTTTCCACACCGAAGTATAGCCAAACGAGAGGTGTTCCTCAAGGCTCTGTTCTATCGCCAGTGCTATTTAACATTTTCTTAAGTTCAATACCACTGGGTGATAAGGTACAAGTATATGCATATGCAGATGATATTGCGTTTTTTGCATCCGACCGTGATACTCATTTACTGCATTCGACTTTACAGTTTCATTTGGCAACATTAGAAACATGGTTTCAGAAAATTCATATGAAACTGAACGTAACAAAAAAATGCTATAATAGTTTTTCCATTGGACGTACCAGTTTCTATTTCTCTTCAGTAACATCAAGAAATAATTTCCCAAGTTAACTGTATTAAATATCTGGGTGTATTGTACGATAAAAACTGAGCTGGCGTGATCACATTGAACATAATAAAATTAAGGGTACACGCGCTGTTGGGATGATAGGTAGGCTTGGCCGCCTCCGTTCCGGTCTTCGCAGAGATACGCTGATCATGATTTATCGCATGTACGTTCGTCCAATTCTTGAATTCGGATGTCTACTATTTTTTGGCAGACCAGCATACAAAATAAACCCCTTAGTTCTATTAGAGCAGAAAGCTCTTCGAAGTTGTTTAGGTGAGCCAAATTTTACAGCTAACAATGTTTTGTATCAAGAAGCTCAGGTACCCACTCTTGTTTGCAGATTCCGTATTTTAAAAGTTAAAACCTATTTACAATTTTCTGAATCCACTTTAAGAAGGCGGCAATTTGTATTCTTTGCCGAGCCCGGTATCTTTTTCAATGACCATTGGTCCCATGTATATAAACGCCAAGTGCTATTTGTTCAAACACTTCTCGATGCTTTATATGCTAATATATTCGAGATCAGATTATCTGACAAACCAATCGGCTAACTGCAAATAAAATTTGACGATATCTTCACAATGAATGCTAAACACTTGCCCTCTAAAATTTGATTGGCTTATTAGAACACCTGTCTCAATTAGGTACTAATATAGTATTTGCAACGGATGCATCTATGAGTAGCGAGAAGGCAGGTGTGGGCATTTTTTTCTCTCTCATTATTGTGGTCATTTTCATTACGCCTCCTAGATTATACACCAATACTTGAAGTGGAATTAATGGCCGTTATACTAGCTATTCGTAAACTTCCTGCGACTCATTCGACAGCTTTGATAGTGACTGACTCGTATTCCGTGTGTTCATTTTTATCATTGTGGTCGGCATCAGTAGTACTAGAAACTTTTAAATCATTAATCCCAGCAAACATTCGTCTAGTCTGAATGATATGGGTGCCAGGCCATTGTAGTATATTTATAGATGAGATGGCTGACACACTCGCACGAGCATCCCTTGATCTTCTGATTGTGCCAGTCATGCCTCTTATAGCTTATGTAACAGCAGCAAGGTTCAGAAAACTTTCCCTTCTTGAAGACTCATCAAAAATTGCGATACCAAATCCATATTTCTCGCAACTGCACTTCGCATGGAATAATAAATCGTGTCCCATGCGTAAATTGGAATCATTTCTAACAAAATTACGTTGCCGTGTACCACCTCCTAATTTCTACATAAACATGTCTGGTCTGGTCCCATTTCTTCTAAGCTCAAGCTGTAATGAACCCAAACATATCGACCATTTTCTTCTGACATGTCACCGTTTCAAAAATCAAAGCAAAATTTGTTTCGAAATTTTATTCAAGGAACTAGGAATATCACTTCTACTTCTAATATTTTGTCTTTTGGGGCCGCTTCCTTAGGACACAGAGACAGGAACATCTCTGGGGCTCTCTGCGAATTCCTATGTATCGCAAGAAGATTACCTTGCTGAGCCAATGATCAGCTCTCAATTTTTACTAGTCAAGCTAAAATTTATTATTTAGCTATTACAGTGTAATGATTTAACCTTCCGAAGAATTTCAAATAACGATTACACCTCAGATAGTCAACAAATTCTAATATTTCTCTTCTTTCCTTTTTTCACATTGTGCCAAACTAATTTCACAGTCAAAACAAAGTAATCCTAATCCCCTAGCCTGGATAACATAAAGGTATTCACTTGCATTAAGCACCGGCTTCTTGGCCAATCCCCTTTAGTGGGTGAGAGCCACAAAAGAAAGAATCAAGCAAGCAAGCAAGGATATCGCTATCGCGTTCAACTTCTAAAGGCGAAGCTTCGGGATCCCCTAGTTTTCGATTATACTGCGCAGTAACAAGCACAATTCCAGAAGATTGTATAGCCGACCAATTAAAGCGTTGACCGCGCTCTTTTGCGGTCACTCACAGGTCGCCCCTCTGATGATCACAGGGCCGCAAAAAAAAGGTGACGCTAAGCTCATTTGACATTTTTCAGCTGAGCTCAGATCACTTTTCCTATGTTATAATAATCATGAGCCAGACCACCACCCCCCATGCATGGCAAAATCCTATCTCATGTTCCTTTCGTGAATCTAGACCTGTGGTTGCAGCTGCCACGTTATATCTGCAAACTTCCTATTCTAATCTGTCCACCAATTTATCTGTCTCCCATGGTGCATCTCGCATGCGGCTTCTTTTTAGTCTAGTGAGTTGTACTTGAATACCAGCGGTTGTACTTGTATACCCTGCATACGCGCTACGTACCCCGCCTTTGAACATGTATTCATCTACATTTCAACAATAGCGTCCTCAACACTCGTTTGATTTGACCCGCGAAACAGCAGGAAGAAGCTGTGGCAAGCAGCTAAAGCAAAGAAAATGGCAGGTGAAAAGGTAAATCTCGTATTTAACAAATTGAAAATCAACGGTGAAGTATTTGGATGGGATAAAGAGGCAAACTGCATTCGGCCTATTAAGCGCAACCCTCAGCAAAAAACGAAGAAACTCAACTGCGCACTTTGCGACCACGTGATACCCAGAAACGCACCAAGTAAAGTTCGCAAACATAAACGTTCGCAGCATTACTCTCAAGACAACCTGGCTAAAATCTTTTTTACTTGGCACAGATCCCGAATTTGTCGCACTCGCTGAAACGTGGCTGTCAAGTGATGTCAGGGACTTCGAGATAACGCCGCCAAACTACGTAATCTTACGTGAAGATAGGACTACACGTGGGGGAGGTGTGGCCATCCTAGTTAGAAAAGATATCGCCTTTACAGCACTCCCCGATGTCGAAGGAGTGGAAGCGGTATTCTGTAAAATCCACTAACCACTGTGGCATACTTTTCTTCTTCTTCTGGCATGACACACTTGGGACATTAGCTAATAGTGGGTAGTCTGCTGAGGAGAAAGAAGAAGTAGTTGGAACAATGGCGGAGATGCAGTAATAAACCGCGCTGTGTTTTCGGAACCGCGTTTCACAGTGCCATATTTATTGGTGACCCGGACTACGAACGCGACTTTCCATGGAGCAGCGTGAGCATCTCGACAGCCTCAGCCCTGGTACCACTGCCACTGCACCTGGCAATGTACCCTCTTTGGGTGTTGTTGGAGGTACTACTACCATGTCGCTACCACAGCTGTGGCTTGCCGATCTCTCCTTATGGTTCATTAAAGTCGAAAACAAATTCCGCATTCCTGGCATCACGTCCGAAGTTCGCAAGCATGAGCTCCTCGTTGAAGCGTTACCGCCACAGGCAATGGCCGGAATACGCGACATCCTCGAGGGCCCGCCTGGTGACACTCCATATACGACAGTCAAACAGGCTCTTCTTCCCCGACTCGTTCCGCCTAAGCATCGGCGCATTCAGCAACTTCTGTGCAACAAAGAGCTCGGGGACCGCCGTCCCACACAGTTTCTACGTCACCTGCAGCACCTGCTTGGGGACCAGCCGGACGGCTCAGAAACATCCATACTACGTGAGTTGTTTCTACAGCGTCTTCCACCTGCCATGCGAATGGCTCTTGTCCCATCTCAGGATAAGCCGCGGTCGTAGTTGGCAGAAATGGCCGATGACATGATGGACGTTGCTCCGGCAGTCATAAACGCTGCCCACACCTCTCCGAATTTCGAAGCAGATTCCCTTCGAGAAACGGTAAAAGATCTCGCAGCTGAAGTCGCTAACTTGCGTCTGCTATTGCTGAGCATTCGCCACTTAAATGACCAGCCTCGTCCACATCGGCCATCTCTCACATTGGCTGCTCCGCAACGGCCCCTCCACCAGCCCGAGCACTGCTTTTCACCGCAAAACAAATACTATTATCACCGGCGTTTTAGTGCCGCGGCTCGCAGATGTGTGCCACCTTGCTCATGGCGCATGGGAAACGCTCCAGCCGATCGTCAACAACAGCGCCGGGCGATGAAGGCCAAGCATCAAGCCGCCTCTTCCACATCACCGACAGAACCACAGGTCTGCGCTTGCTCGTGGACACTGGAGCAGAAGTCAGCATAGTTCCAGCGTCCAAAACTGACCGGCGTCTTCGCGAGAAGTCAACTCCTTTACAAGCGATCAATTCTTCGGTCATCGGAACTTACAGACAGAAGTCTCTGACCCTTGATCTCGGTCTTAAGAGGAAACTGCAGTGGTTATTTCGGATAGCAGAGGTACGCTACGCAATCTTTGGTGCCGATTTTATAAGGCATTTTCATCTGCTCCTGGATATGAACCACTTTCGCCTGGTGGATAGCTATACCGGCTTATCGGTCAATGGTTTTCTGTCACGCGCTATGGCCCTAAACCCCACTTTTGTGAAACCCCCCACGTCACCATATACAGCTCTGCTCAACGAGTTTCCGGAGATTACAACGCAGTCTCCCATGGATAAGACCCCCAAGCACACTGTGACCCACTGTATCGTTACCACAAGACCACCGGTTCACTGCCGCCCTCGGCGAATTGCCCCTGATAAACTTCGAATTGCTCGCAACAAGTTTGAGCATATGTTACAGTTGCAAATCATTCGTCCGTCATCAAGCTCGGGGTCGTCGGCACTACACATGGTTCCCAAAAAGAACAATGACTGGCGGCCCTGTGGTGATTATCGGACTGTCAATGCACTCACCGTTTCAGATCGATACCCGTTACGCAATATTCAGGATTGTACTGCCTTTTTAACCAGCACCCACGTCAGGTTTTCACTCGACCGCGTGATTACGACCTTGTCATCAATGTAGAAAAGTGTTAGCTTGGAGTCTCGGAGATACCGTTCTTCGGACATCAGATCACTAAAGATGGCATCACTCCTCTAGCTGACAAGGTTTAAGCTATCCTTGAGTACCCGCCTCTCACATTCATACGCAGTCTACGACGTTTTCACGGACTCATCAATTTTTATCGCCGCTTCATGCCTACATGCTCTACACTGCTGCCGCCTCTGGAAGCACTACTCTCGACTTCGCAAGCCGAGTCAGCCGCACTTCACTGCGACACGGTCGCGGATCAAGCTTTTGCCGCCGTTAAGACCAAGCTCGCCCAGGCGACTCTCCTGCACCACCCTTCACCAACTGCTCCCACTAGCCTCGTGGTGGATGCTTCTTCAGAAGCAGTTGGGGCCGCTCTTCATCAATTATTCGATGGTGCATGGGCTCTAATTTCCTTTTTTTCCCGCAAGTTACGTGACACTGAGCACAGATATAGTACTTTCGGACGTTAGCTCATCGCAGCCTACCTTGCGGTGAAGCATTTCAGGCACTTCCTTGAAGTGCGACAATTTGCCATTTTTACCGACCACATGCCCCTTGTTTTGGCTTTACGTTCTTGCAGTGCCACGTACACTCCTAGAGAACTTCGACACCTTGCTTTCATTGCCGAATTCACCACAGACATACGCTATGTGAAAGGCAGCTTTAACAGTGCAGCGGACGCTCTCAGTCGTATTACCATTAATGCCGTGACAGGTACCACCGACCTTTCGTTGTCCTCGCTCGCGGAGGCACAGGCATTAGACGATGAGCTTTCACGACTCCGATCCTCTACTTCCCTCTGACTGGAACAAGTCAAATTCCCCGACAACGACTTTACGCTCTGGTGCGATGTTTCACACAACTGCACTCGTATCTGTGTTCCTTCACAGCTTCGTCGTGCTGTTTTTGACACCCTCCACTCCATCTGCCATCCAGGCGTAAGAGCTACGCAACATCTGGTCACTGAACGCTATGTCTAGCCGCGCATGCGCGCTAACATTGGTGACTGGGTTCACACTTGCAGAGCATGTCAGCGTATCAAGTGCAACGGCACACGAAGCCTCCACGTGGAAAATTCCCTCTCCCTGATGCACGTTGCGACACCATTCATTTGGACTTTGTCGGGCCATTACCTCCATGTCGGGGATATACGTATTTGCTTACGTGTATTGACAGGTACACTAGGTGGCCTGAAGCAGCTCCAATGCCTGACATCATGGCAGGAACAGTTGTTCGTACCTTTCTTGCTACCTGAATTAGCCGT
This sequence comes from Rhipicephalus microplus, assembly GCF_043290135.1. Lineage (NCBI taxonomy): Eukaryota > Metazoa > Arthropoda > Arachnida > Ixodida > Ixodidae > Rhipicephalus > Rhipicephalus microplus. The sequence goes on along the minus strand of NC_134706.1, from coordinate 154,478,351 downwards.
TTCGGTGTACCATCAACGGTGACTACTGATCGAGGCAGACAGTTTGAGTCAGCGCTTTTCTCCTCTGTCACATTTCTACTTGGTTGTGCGCGTATTCGCCCAACTGCGTATCATCCAGCATCAAATGGCTTAGTGGAGAGACTCCACCATCATCTAAAAGCAACACTCGCCTCGCAGCCTCACGCCGAAGATTGGGTATCACACCTCCCCATTGTGCTTCTCGGCCTGCGTTCAACACTTCGGCCAGAACTTGCCTGCTCTGTAGCCGAGATGGTTTATGGCTGCACACTCCGTTTGCCTAGTGACGTCGTCAGCCCCCTTACTACGCAGACTGTTTCGAATCCACCTTCTTTCGTTCAGCGTCTGCGGATCTTCATGCAAAACTGGCGCCCATCACCAACTTCAGCTCACACTAAGAACGACGTTTTTCAGCCAGCAAACCTACAGACATCTTCACACGTTTTTGTTCGTGTCGATGCGCCTCGCCTTGCTCTTCAGCCTCGCTATGACGGTCTTTTCCCAGTCATCAAGCGTTCTGAACATCATTTTACAATCCTGCTTAATGGGCATGAAGACACAGTCAGCATTGAAAGGATCAAGCCGGCACCCATTCTGACAAGCTCCGTCTGATCATTTTTTCTTCTTCAAGTGCCCACGGCCACTTGTCTGCAGGGGGGCCTATCTGTGGCATACTTTTCTTCTTCTTCTGGCACGACACATTTGGGACATAAGCTAGTAGTGGGTTGTCTGCTGAGGAGAAAGAAGAAGTAGTTGGAACAATGGCAGAGATGCATTAATAAACTGCGCTGTCTTTTTGGAACCATGTTTCACAGTGCCATACCACCTATTCAACGATAATTGGTTGCGTTTATCGTAGTCCCTCATCTCCTTTAAAAGCAATGCATTTCTTGTAATAATAGCTGCACCTTCACGCTCTTGCAAGTAGACTAATACTTGTTTGCGATTTTAACCTTCCCGATGTCGACTGGCTCACCATGAACGATAATTCACCCTCGTCCGACATTATTATTGACACTATGCTGATATTTAATTTGTCTCAAATTGTTAAAGAGCCCACACGTGTGCAGGGGTGTTCTTCAAATGTGCTTGACCTATTTTTTATTAGTGACCACTTCCCCGCAGATAAGGCCACCATTGAACTTACACGTGGCATATCCGATCACAAGATAGTGCTGGATTCCCTTAAATCAGCGTGCCAGGCATTCTAACTCAACTGTGTCTTATCTCGACTTCAGCAATGCTGATGACACTGATATACTGGACCACTTATCACCCGACTTAGCTCATTTGAGCAGCTAGCCAGTCATCCGGATATTGATTTGGAAACCTTGTGGCAGAAATTTAAAGAAATTGTATCGTATTGCATATCTCGCTACGTACCAACTAAAACAAAGAGGGAAAGACGGTTCAATCCATGGCTGAATCGTGACATTATTCATGCAAAACGTAAAGTAAAGCGCCTGAGAAAGTCTTTACAACAAACATCGAATGCCATGAATACTAAGCGCCTTAAAGAAGCCATTTGTTTTATGAAGTCTCAAATTAAAGCAGCCAAAAATTACTACTTTTCTTCCACTTTACCCAACTTTACAAATGATGCACCTCAAAAGTTCTGGAACTATTTAAATCCAAAAAATAAAAAAAATACCATAATATCTCCAGATGAAAGCAGAGAACGAGCTAATTTGTTCAATAACTACTTTCATTCAGTTTTCACCACAGACAACGACATCCCTCCGCCTCTCGAAATTTATAGCAACATTCCCATTGAACCTGTCCGCTTAAGCGAAGCAGGTATATTTGGCTTTTGCTAAAAATAAAGGTTAAGAAACAACCAGGGCCTCATAATATACCGAATCAGTTTCTCACCCGTTACGCCGAATAGATAACCAAATATCTGTTCATCATCTTGAGCGTGTCTCTAACAAAATGCTCACTTCCAAATGACTGGAAAGTGGCAAGAGTCGCACCAATTCTTAAATCAAGTAGTGAGGTTGACGTCGCTAATTATTGCCCGATCTCCTTGACAAACACTACTTGCAAAATACTAGAGCACATTATTCTTAAGCATATCAATACTTACCTTGAAACAGAGCACATTTTGTTCCCATTTCAGCACAGGTTTCGTAAAGGCCTATCTACCGTTATGCAACTCACTGAATTAATACATGAGCTGTCATCGGCCATTGACCATCAAAAGCACATTGACCTTATTTCACTTGACTTTCCAAAAGCATTCGACTGGGTTTCGCATCAAATGTTAATTAAACTGCAATCTACATTATGTAAAGGCCCAATAACAAAATGGATTAGCGCATATCTGACCGAGCGAACACAGTTCGTAAAAATAAACCAGCAAACATCGGAGCTATCAAAAGTTACATCAGGTGTACCAGAGGGCAGCGTCTTAGCGCCTATTTTATTTCACATATTTATTAACGATTTGCCCCAGTCCATTGGAACGAACATCAAGCTTTTTGTCGACGATTGTGTTATTTATAAAGAAATTACCTCTCTTTCGGACCATATTGCTCTTAGCAATGCCCTATTATCGGTATCTAATTGGTGCACGAAATGGCCGATCACCCTAAACGTAAAAAAATCAGCTTTGTTATGAATATCGCTTAAACAAACGCTATCATATTTTGACTATACTATTGACGACACACCACTAACTTCCCTAAAACAGCATAAGTACCTAGGACTAGTGATTTCTAATGATCTTAGATGGGAGGCACATGTTAACTATGTTACGTCTTCAGCATTAAAAAGATTATTTTTCCTAAAAAGACGACTACGTTAAGGTGATTAGTTTGCATTTGGAAACATTAAATGTCATCTGCCACGTATAGCACCACTCAATTATATGCTCGAGGTCTTTTTGAAGAGCTTGATGATCGCTATTGTTTCAGATGGCACGATATATAATGCTGTCATCGGCAAATATACGCATACATTAGGATAAGTTGTCAGGCAGGTCGTTAATGTACATGACGAAAAGTAAGCGACCAAGAACACTGCCCTGTGGTACACCAGAGGAAACGTAACAGAGTGATGAAGAGTGATTGTTGGCGAGAGTGAATTGTTGGCGGTTAGTTAGGAAGTTTCTGAGCCATGTTAGCGTGAGTGAATCAAGTTTTAGTGATGACAGTTTTAATATCAAGCGACAATGAGCAAGACGATCGAATGCTTTTGCAAAATCAAGAAATAAACAATCTGTCTGTAGATTACTGTTTATGTTAGAATGTAGGTCGGTGGTGACCTCAAAGAGTGGAGTTTCGCAAGAATGACTCTTTCGCAACCCGGGCTGGTTTGAGAAAAAGAAATTGTTAGATTCTAGATGCGCATAAATGTTAGAAGCTATGATATGCTCAAGCATCTTGCAACATATGCACGTCAAGGAAATGGGGCGATAATTTCCAGGTGAACTTTTACTACCAGTTTTATGAACTGGCACTACCTTCGCTATCTTCCAGTCAGAAGGCAACATTCCTGTAGCGAGCGACTGCCGAAAAATGTGAAACAGGATATTGCCAGACACATAAACAGTGTTCTTTAATATTTTTGAATTGATATCGCCACTACCAGAAGATGATGACATCTTCAGATTTTCAATAATTTTAACTATGCCTTCAATTGTGATATGTATAGGTGACATGAATGAGTAATCGCGTTCAACAATTTCTGGAAGATGATCATGCTCGCTAGAAAACACGGATGAAAAGAATGAATTAAAGACATGTGGACAATCAGTGTCGGCAAAAGGAGTGTTATTTAGATCGTGTACTGAAATGAAGTTATCGACCCGATCAGGACCATTACTTTCCAGAATTTTTTCGGATCAACGTATCTAGTGCCTTTAAATCAGTTTTATTGATCTCCTGGAAAGGAAGACTATATGTTAGACGACTGCATCTCATGTTTATCATGTTTGCACCAGTATCATACCTTCGTCATCCATTCACGTACCGTACTATCAAATTTGGTATATGTGACGCTAGCGAAACGGCCGCGAGTGCATCATGAGCGTCGCATGTAGTCATGTTGTTAAATGACAGGCATGTCATGATTTTCATTTTGGGGTCTGTCGCTTATGTTCGCCATTCAATCATGTTACCATACCAGTTTTGCAACATGCCATGTGAACGAAACCATCGCAAGAGCTGCAGGACCAGGAAATGTAAATCGTGACATTCATGACATACGTGTCTGGATTTCATGTTACGAGTAGTCAAATATGTTCACCATAGAGTCATGTTAAGACATACCAAGTTTGGCATCGATACCGTTGTTGAAACGCCAAGAGAGAGAGAGAGATAAAGATGCAAAAAAAGGCAGGGAGGTTAACCAGACGCACATCCGGTTTAGTTAACCTCCCTGCCTTTCTTTGCATCTTTAAAAGTCGTAGGCAGCTACATAGATAGATAGATAGATAGATAGATAGATAGATAGATAGATAGATAGATAGATAGATAGATAGATAGATAGATAGATAGATAGATAGATAGATAGATAGATAGATAGATAGATAGATAGATAGATAGACATAAAGTTACCGAAGGTCGCTAAGAAATGCTTCGCATTCAAATGGCTACAAGAGCGTGTGTGGCGTTGGAAACGCATGTGGGACATTAGCGGCGTTATCAGAGAAACAGCGTGTGCGAACACGTCATCGTCGCCACTCAGTCAACATGTGAACAGTGCAGCGACGTTACCGTGATTGTCGTGCTGTATTTTTGCCAACTCAACACACGCCTCCCACAGGCGTGTTCGTAAGAGTGTGTGCTTCTTCGCACGGGGTCTTTCATTCCACCGGAAGCATGGAAATTCCCACTCTTGAAGGCAGCAAGGGTGCACGCAGCACTTTCGTGCTGTTCACTTTCGCTTCTATCAAGTATTTCGGATAAATGTAAGGACAGGTGGTCAACAGGGGCGCTCACATATTGAAGGCAACGTGGCTGTGCTTGGATACGTCGTGAGCGCGGTGAAATTGAATGCGAGAGATCGTAGCCGCGTTATCACTTTTACTTCTGCGTGCGTGTGTGCATAGTCTGCGCATCAAAGCTGATAGATTCTTCATGCTGCTCGACGTGAGTACTGCTCCTCACCAAGAGCAAACGTGGTGGGCGTACCAGATTTTCACCGCGGCCGTCTGGCGATCAAGCTGATGGACGCGTGAACTCGGATACAAACTCGTTGATTCTGAGAAGGCCGGAGTTCATCTCGGGACTGTGATGGGGCTGGTGTGACTGTCAAGTGTTTGATGCGGTGAACGCTAAGCGGCAGCTCCTTTGCATATAAAATATTTTGGTGACCTTACACTACTTGTCCTAGGCTGGAGCCATGGTGGAGATAACGTAGCTCCTTGCAGCTTTTTAAGGTGGTGGTCTACTCATGTGGATGATTGGCTTCGAAGTGGAGACCGCATCAGCTGTGTCTCAAGTTTTATTTGAGCTAACTGACTGAGGCTTAATGACAATTACACTGAGCTGTCTTGTCTTTAGTGATAAGGCTTCAAATAAAATGCAATGATCTCGGGCGCATTCATCAAGGTGATAATCAGTATGAAGCTATTAAACGTAATCCTGATTATCAGTATACTAATTTCCATATAATTAGTACGGGTTAATTAGCGTGGTTTTACTTAGCGTGCTCATAATTAACATTGTGTTAATTTTCATAGTTAACTTAGTTCATGAACTAGAACGCAGTAATTAGCCCGGTTCTAGCTTTACATGGCTTCATCAGCACGGTCTTCTGAGGATCTGGCGTAACTACCTGGGCTTTGTCAAGTCTTGGCGTAATTCGCTTGGTCATAGCATGTCCTTGCCAAATCAGCAATATATAGCGTTCATCCGAATTGCTAATTAGCCGGCCGCACGTGCCCGAGTGCAAGCAGGTGTTGACACCCTAGACGACACGCAGTGGCCGACCAGCACGCTTGAATGTACGCGCTGACACGTGGCCTCACTAGAAAGTACAGATCGACGCGTGGCCTCGGATTTAGCTGCTGTCACAATGTTGTAAGACGCTCGGCAAATACTGATCTTACAGACCACCGTGCTGATTATTCTAAAACAGACTTAGTGCAAGCATTAAAAGCTTCAAAATAAATATAAACACCACTTCCTCCAAAAAATATTGTCACGAAACGTTTTGCACACTTCTATTGCATCGATGCACTTCTGCACTTAGTGGAACGACCAAACAAATAAAAGTAGATGCGTCTGGTTTGCAAACACTGCCCAACTTAGTCGACCGTCCTTGAAGCGATGACTGGTTTCATCGTAACCAATGAAACGCAGCGTGCTGAGGGGTGGATTTGACTTTTTCGTCTTGTTCGTTCGTTTATAAGGAGGTGTCGCCAGAGCTCGGGAATATCCCGAGTTTCTCGAAGTTCGGCCAATCCTGCATATCACCCCCCTCTATTTCCCATTGCGCCCACCGAAGTGCCAGTGAATCCCTGCACATACCAGTGCTACTACCGTATACCTGCGTCCAAAAACGTACTGTTATCACGCTGGCAAAGCTGGATTTGGCAATGGGGGTGTCTTTATATCTTTTAATGCAATGAATTATGTTGAGTGATGACCCTCCCACTGAATATCCAAAGGCAAAGTCCTTTGAATATGCAGTCACCCATACTCGTTTTTGTGTGTTATCTCGTCGGGAACATATGTCTTTTAATATACAACTAAAGTAGAATTAACACTATTATATCAAAGCCACTTGATCTCTAAGTGGGCACTATCAGAAAAAAACATGTTTCCACCATCTTGGCAGTGGCAAAAGATGGCTTCACTTCTGCTGGCAAGGCGTTGCGGGAGCTTCCACTCCAGCAATTTTTTATTTTTAATCCTCCTTGGGCCCTCCAAAGAGAGGGACAACTCTGTCCATGAAGACCGAGTGCTTGAAAACATGGCGACTTCACTCTCCGCTGATAAATTCTCCCTGCTTGTTCGTACTACTCCAAGACTTAGCGGAGCTTTTCTCTTTAACGTCCACGTTCCGTTTTATATATTTTTTTACAAAGCAGAAGAAGTGATTAGGCAAGCCTTTTTCTTTCTTTAGGGAAGGCGGGGATTTTACGCTTATCATACGCAGGATTTTATCTATACATTTTCTTCTGTGGTAATGTAAAGTGAAAGTTGGGTGTACACGTACATGAACTTCATTTTTTTTTCAATCTGTGCTATTGTGAGATCGCATTACTTCAGAGGTGAGCCTTGCTCACTCTTAAGATGGAGGGAGTCCTGAAATAGGAACTGGTATTTCAGAACTCATAGCAACTCACTTCCTATACTTAATACGAAGATATTGCGTGCATCGCATGCAGTAGTTTCTTTTTTTTTAAAAATTACCGCTATATTTGACATTCTCCCTTGCAAGCACGTTACAATACCCGTTTGTTCCAGGTGACTAGCCTGTGGTAAGGCAAAACTAAAAGTTGTGAATATTCGTTGTTGCAGCTATTAGGCACCGTGGAAAATACCATGTACATACTATATGCACACCTGTAATATTAACACTGAACAATATGTACAATGATATATGCTAGTCTTCTGATACTACTTGTATTTTACGAAGGAAAATCATTTGCCGATTTTTTTTCTAGCGAGAAGGGACCTTAGTACAAAGATTTTGAGGCCTTCGTTGCGGCATGAAGTGGTTGATCAACCATGTCTGTAGTTTGAAGCTATATGAAGCTGAGCACCGGAGCCGGTCACGGGAATTCAGTGGGGATTGAGTGTAAACCCAGATTAAAACGGATACCACAGGTGCGATATGAAAGGCGTTTGGCCACAATAGAGAACATACAGTGAGGCGCACAGCTCATGTAGGAAGAAGGTTAAATACGAGTTTGTCACCAGTTGAAAACATCGCTCTGGTCAAATTATTGATGGAGGGTTCGGCTTACTTCTGTCTACTTGGTAGCATAGCTTTGTTAAGTCAGCAGATGGCGAGTGTCCTTGCCCGACCCCCGTATGTCACCATGTACTCAGATGGCACTCGTCCCAGCAACAGGAGTGGGCCCGCTGATTTCAGGGCGTGGATTCATAGACTGCGGCTCACATTACAGTTGTTAGGTACAGTGTGGCTAGATATGTTACGGAAAGCGGTCGCGAAACATAGGATATGTGCTCGTCTCCATGTTCGCTGCGTGCCACTTTAGATTATGTGCTAATAACGTTGCGGTTGGCCCTTGTCGTCAAGGCAACCGTAAATATGACAACCACAGTAAAAGCGAAAAAGGGTGCAGTATAACACAGATGAGAGGACACGTGTCATCATGAAGGCAATTTAATAGAGTGTCATTCCTTTCTTACGGCGAAAAAGGAAGTGGTGCTGTGAAAAAACGAAACATATCATCTCTTAGTGCATACAATCACAACAGACGAAAGAGATCTAGCGAAAGAGCGCCGAATGCGAGATTGTAATGATGTGAAAAGAAATGTCTCATCAACAGACTTTTTCAGTGTGTGCAATCTCGCAGAACTTACAGGCAGACAATATTGGGGGTGTGCAAATGTTCTAAATTTCTGAATAATATATGCTATTTCGCTATCGAATCGAATATATGTAATGTGTTTATGTTGATGTTTTTAGTGCTTTTCAATCGTCCAACTGTGTCTATTGCATTCATATAAGTGCACACTTGGTCATGAAGTATAATGGTTTCAAACCAGCGTGTTCAGCGTGTGTGTAAAACATGAGAACTAACCACAACTTAGCAGACAATGTCACTCCGGAAGCCACACTTTACCAGCCTTGTAGCAACCATTTTATATTAGGTAAATTATTCCGTGTTTAAATCAATATTCCTACTTTTACTTGTGAATCATTCACCTTGCTAGCGCTAAAACTAGGAATAAAAGGACGTGAGCATGGCCCTGACAATAATTGCCAAACATGTGTTTAATATTCAAAAACTACACGAGCATTATCACTTAGGATTGCTGATAGCATTAGAAAGGTGAAATCATAATTCGCACCCTTCTGTCAAACTGGAACAATTGATTCATATGCGGAAGTTTTCTCATATGTGAAATTTTCTCACGTCCAAGAAACCTTGTATATCTGTCATGCCTAATGTATGGTCGCTTTTACGGCATTGATAGCATTATCTAGAAAACAATATTGCACCAACAAAAGCCCGTGGTAGTAAATTGGTAACAAATGAAAGCTTACTTTTTACTGGCTACTCATGAAGCCTCAGTTTGTTAAGTTAATGAATTTACCCACTCACTTTATGAATTACCGTCACTCTATTTGTGTCATGATGTGCATTAGAAGACACATGATGGTGCCAACAGTGTAAGTGCTAAAAGGCATGACGGCGTCTGCAAACCGAAATTCTTCATATATTCCTTTTCTTCAATCTTTATTCATATTTCTTTCCAATCAAGTCGTTTGAATACTACTAGACACGGTGTGAATGAAAGTGACAATATACCACGCCTTTCACAGACTCCTTTCTAAAGCATTATCTAGCTTTTGTTGAAGACAAGCAGAATATGCGCACATGCACTCTGTTGTATATTTCCTAATGCATTTGAATGTTAATGGTAATCCTTGTCGACGCCAGATTTCCGGAACAGCTGCTATCTCTGCTGAATCGAGTGTACAATGATAGTGTATAAGTGTTATTTTGAATTTTTTACTTATCTGATTTCTCAGTCATTTGAATAATCACTTCAGGGCCGATCACGATAGCCCATCCTTTCCTGAAACCAGCTTGTCCTCTAGATTGAGAAAAGTGAAGTAGATTTTGTACTATACAAAATTTTGACCCTGATTATTTTGTACAATGCTGCAAAAGCGTCATGGGTCTGTATGTAGTTTTTCAAGCTTCCCCCGCGTCCCTATTTCGTGTATTACCTTTGCCTCCCAAACGGCAGGCACTCACCGTGTTCCTCTCTGTCCCTCTCAATCACCGCACTCCACACCAAAGTAGGAGCATCACCTCGCGTGCCCGCATACCGTGAAAGGGCGCATTCACAGAGCGTTCCGGCCGAAAGGAGAGTGCACGGGATTCCAGCGCGCGCGTGTTTTCTTGTCGCGTACGAGCGAGAATGACTAGACTGCCACAATCTTCTGGATGCACTTATTACAAGTAATATTTTTAATACTGCATTTATTTTGGTCTAATTTACGAAGAAAAACATGAAAACTGCTCAATTTTCCTGACATAGATCATTGTAACGAGGTATCAATTCGTCTGTAGCAGCACTACTTTTTTTTATTACAGTCCGTCCATTTAGTCTCGGAGCTAAATTCGTCAATTTTAGAAATATAGACGCATTGTAGGATTCGTCCTTTTTGAAGACGTGTATAACTGTTTTAAATATTGTCGTTGAATCATGTTGCTCTCATAACGTTAAAAATTGCCCTCCTATCGTGATATTTTACTATTTTATCGAATACAAATATTTATGAGGTGATCGACCAAAGCACAGTTACGCTGTATGTAACTGAGTGCCCTGGTCATGTCATCTAAATCAGGTACGTGAGAAGCAATTTTGTAAAAATATTGAAGAATGAGTAAATTAGCCATCCTACAGTTACTCCGACGTCGTTCACAGTGAAACTGCCTGAGTTTTCATCGTCTCTTTTTTCATAATCTCAATTTTGGTTATGTTCTAATAGCCCAAATGTTTTATCGCTGTCGAGTTCAATTACACTATACTCTAGGCAGCATCCAGATTAATGGGTCGCACATACAGCATAACGACGTCTTTCTGAAGAAAACTAAACAATCGTCGGGGTAAACTACTGAAGAAAGAAGGGCAAAGTGTCACTGCTATTTAGCGCGCAGTGTTTTATAGCAGGTCCAATAAACACTGAACGCACGTTGCATTCTTCTTGAAGAAGCGAAGATTTCTATGTTGTTCTTACCATGCCCAACGTATGCACTGAACACTGTAAAGCTCCTAGTGCGTAAAACTCAGAGTCTGTAACCAGCCCGTGTTCATCGCAGAACCGGCAATGTTCAGTCTAGATGTAGTGTAGACGTATGGCGACCACATGCACCCCTTCTCTTTGTCTCCCGCTTCTACTGCTTGACAGGAGGTAGCTGCATGGAAAGGGAACCTGGGGAAGCCTCGCGGCCGAGTGCGAAGCGGGATGCGCTATGCGAGCGCGGCATTTGCGTCAGCTGTGATTACATGAATTCGTCTGCGATGATTCCCGAAGCGGCGTTACAATGTAAAAAGGGTCTAGCTCTATGAAAGAAAAGATACAGGAACCCATTTACTCAAGTGTTACCCATGAGCGCAGAACGCAGCAATTTTCTTAACTTCGCCTACGCATCCGGCTGTCACTTTTTTTTTCTTCGCCAGTGCCCCCATACCATACAGTACAGAAACTTCGAAGTTGTTAAGTTTGCCGCACTTACGTATATATTTAGGACCCATCGCGATTGTGATATGCGTGGCGCAAACCTGCAGCAAATAAAGTCCGTTTGAGTATGTATACGACTGAGCATAGACTTTGCCTCTCGTACACCATAAACCGACATTTTTATATGAGCGGCAGCCTATGTAAGCGCGCAAAAGCATTTTTTGCTCACCAAATGCAAGTTGTGCCAACAGTGTGGCTGCCTTTTCAGCCCTCTGTGAAAGCGCCGCGGTGTGGACATAGGAGCGCGCCACACCCGTTTCTGGACACGCGCTCTCGCCATGCGGTAGAGACGGCTTGAGAGAAACGCGCCACCCGCCCACCATCTTAGAGGCTTTGGTTTTCATTATATTTTCACTATTTTTCAAATTTATCGTATATTTTAATATATAAAGCAGAGCGCGTACAGTGTTTTAAAGTTGTCACATACAACGTCTTCTAAATTGCTTAACAATAGAGTTGTTATGAATTCTTCTCAGGGCGATTTTTCGCTGTAATTTTTTTAGATATCTGCTAAGTTCAACAACAGGTACTGTTAAAACTCGCATGTTTTGTGTCAGTTTGCGTTAAGTCTATTTTATTGTCTTTCTGTTCAATTGGTCTAGTTATGTGTACGTGGACTCAGCCACATTCAGTATACCATTAAAATTGTAATATCAATTTCCTCACTTTTAACGGCTGTTTTATAGTGTTGTCAATAATTTTAACATACGTTTTCGTTTGTGACACCCCCTCTCCTGCTATCTCTGTTTCAAATAGTGGTATTTCATGTCTCTAGATCCACTTCCATCGGTCACATCAGAACAGCTAACCGTATTCCACTTTGTCCAATGACGTAGTATTTTGACTCGTTGGCATCAATTTTTAATAAGTCTGTATTGCTTACACACAGCTGGTTTGATTCCTGAGTTAGTATTTTATGTCCAGTTAAGTGCTGCTTCAGGATAGTATACATTATTGGGGTTTTGTTCGTATCCTTGATGTCATCTTTTCCATCTTGTTTATTTTTAACTATTCTTTTCGTTTGCCTCGACAATTCAGCAGTCCTCTGCTATTTACCAGAGAATAGACCTCGAAAATGACCGCAAGCGCGGTATCGTCCTCCCACCTAAATGATGGATACATACGCTGTATTAAATCCTTAATTTCTTTTTCTTCAATATTGCGGTGGAATACAAAACACAGGTAAGAATTGAAAACAGGTCAATCTATTCACGAAAATGACGTAATGTCGCTTTAAATCACACAACAATCTTCAAAGACTTTCTTTCTTGACTAAGTCACAACGTGGGCCTTCCTTGTCAGAGAAAATAAATAAAAAAAAACATACCTGCGTCATCTAAAGTTCAAGCACACACATGCAAGCATGCAAACAAGTACACACTGACGCATCATTTCTGGTCTTCAACAGCTAATTTACTAAGTTCTGACGTCTTTCGTAACGCCAAAGATACCCGCACCTACATTTGCACTTGAAAAGAAGTTGTAACGGAGACATATACATAATAAATAGAGAACGAAAGAACCACAACGTCCCTTGCAAAATCTAGGCAAAGTCACTGTCGCCCATCGAAAAATGTGAGACCAGAGAATCCACACCGCACGATTGCAAAGGCCTGTTGGGCAGCAGACACGACAACAACACTGTTCATTTCAAATATGTGCGAATGTCACATGAACAGGAGTGCCTCAGGCAGTTCCGCCAGTGTATAGCAGATTCTTTCGCTTGAAAATTAGGCACGGCTTTCACGATTCCACGCTTCCCTCACGACGATGGAATACAAGCCGTACTGCGCACAATATGTACCGCCCAGAGATGCCTTTGTGTTTGTAATTTATCATGGTGACGATTACGAACAATTCCCACAACCTATATATTATTTCTACGACGGTCAACTGAAGCCGTGTGTTGCACTGACTGTTTCCCAATTTAATATTTCTGTTCCACTGCACTGTTTTGTTTGCGACTGGAACCACCTTGAGTTGGATTCCTCGATTGCTATTGGATCTTTTTTGGCATCTTAAGCACACGAGGCAATCAGGGCCAAAATAATAAAAAAAATCCGCATTGGTCTCAATCATTGTCGAAAGGACGTTGCATGTCACAATAGCATACGATATGTCTTCGCTGCTCATCAAACCAGTGCATCGTCGACGTGTGCCGGGTGTCACTTCGTGGTTCCGTCACCATCCTTACCACGCATCCCTTTCGTCATCCCCGTCCACACCGTCGTCATCGACCGCTACGTGGATGGAAGCCGATTCGTCCTCAGACACTACGTCCCTGTTCCTGTCCCCACGCAAGGACACGTCACCATCGTCGTCAACGCGAACGTCCCCACCACCGACACTGACGTCATCGTCGTCGTCTGCTAACTCTCTTCTGGAGGTCCGTTTGCTGTCCATTTGCGAGATTGAATCCTCGTCCTCGCAACCGGTGACGTCAGGATCCCTGAAATCGTCCTCAGCTGAGCTGCAGCAGTCCCGCTGCTGCTGTTGCTGACGTTGCTGTTGAACTCCTTCAATGCTGATGTCACCTTCATCATTACAGCCGCGTTCCTGGAGCTCAGGACGTACCAGAAAGCCCATTGGTTGCTGGACTACGAGTGGAAAGCCGCTCGCCGTCGTTGTCGCCATTGGTAACCGCAGTGGTGTCACGTGTTTCGCCTGTTCCCGAGAGCCTCCTCGAGACGCCAGGAGACTTTCGATGCTGAAGGCGGACGACTTGCCTCCGCCATTGCCACCACTCACGACGACGCCTCCTCCAGGTGGAGTGCCGGTCGCTAGTAGAGTCATGAAGCGATGAGCTGGCACGTCGGAGGAGCTGTCATCCGCAGAAGATCTGAAAAAATTAAATGAAATAAAAGTGATGCTGCTGGTTAGCCCACTCCAATTATGAACTTCGACGTAATAAGTTGGTTAATAAGATGATTAAAGAAAACACTACTTTGTAGTGATCAACTAATCACTGACGTGTTTCCTTAATTAGAAGTGACTGTCAATGTTGAACTTTCTTTGATCAAGCAATGTCGATTCTGATTGAGTCAAACCTATAAGACAGTCACAATGAAGTATGGATATAACAAGCCTTATAAACACATTTCAGAAAAAAGCTGTAAGATTCATATGTCATCGCTATGACCGCGACTTTTCACCCTCTTCTACTATTTCTTCACTGAACTTAACTTCGCTCTCTTCGCGTCGCCGAATAGAGTCATTAAAATTCTTGCATAGCATTGTGACGTCTTCGGTTAAACTTTCAAATGACAAGGACTACATAAACATTGCACCCCAGTCAACGACAAGAAGCTATCACAACTTAAACTTAACGCCTTACTATGCTCGAACTAATATGTTCAAGTTCAGTTTTTCCCCCCGTTCTATTGAAGGCTGGAATTCGTTACCTGGTACTATTCGTTCACGCCCATCATCCAATTTTCAAGCCGACATCCATGACATGCGTTTGTAACATACCCTCATCTATTTGCCATTGGTGTTAGCTCTTGAGTTGCATTGTTTCTTTATTCTCTTTTCATTCATGTTAATCACATGGTTGTGCACTTTTGTCCTTGTATAACCACACATCTGTATTATGTTACCTGTTTACATAATTTTCATTCCTGTCTGTTAAAATACCGCGTATTTGGTACACCCACTCCTGCCATAGCGCACTTAGCGCTGCAGTATGTGTAAATAAATAAATAAATAAATAAATAAATAGCTCTGCTTGCCAAGAAATTGTGACGCACAAATAGAGGCCCCTATTAAGACATAATTTATTAGTTGTTAATATTTGCCAGCTGTGATTCATACTCAATTTCTATCTGATATTATAGGAAACGGTAATTTTTTAAGCAAAACTGCAATTCGGCCTAGTTGGAGCATACCCATCTTGAAATGTTGGCGCAGGCGCACGCCCTGGCATTGACAAGTCTCTTGGCAGAATGCCAAGTCTCCATCAATGTACATGGGCTGAAAAAGTCTCGATCTTTTTACACGCACAGAATAAAAAAGGTAGCTGTAAGGTAGGATGCCAACGTGGTGTTTTCAGCCAAAAACAAATTTGTAGGAGAGTGCGCGTCAGTGAACCAGAAATGCGACAAAGTGAGAAGGATACATAAGGAATGCAGCATAACACACAAGCGCCCAATTTGTTCAATGTGCACACAATGTGGTGTATTGTGTATCTCTGACGTGTGGCTGTGTATATATAGGGTAGGCTGAAAGATGTAATAACACGAGCCTAAGGAAGCATATGTCGAGTCTGAAAGGTCACTAGAATACACATTTATCACTTCATTGCAATCAGTGCGCATGTTCTCCTTGTTTTAGTGACACTAGCTCGTAATACAGGCATCAAAATAGAACTTTAAGAGAAATAATGAAAGCCTATCTGATAGACAAGCAGAGAGTTAAGTGTTTTAGCCAACTTTTGGTTGCCCTACTAGCGTAAGAAATTGCGCTCCGGTCTTGTGATTGTAAGCTGTTTTTGATATGCGCGCAGTTGAAATGGTTTTGGTAACCAGATGGCGCAAATCAGGGGGTATTAGGCGAATGTTTTTCAGAACATAAACCAGTTGTTAGATTTTGCCCGTTTGTGTTCTCTTTTGTGTCCTCGTGAGCCTGCGCAAATATTTCAAGAAAGTCATTTCTTCCCCCACTGGGAGCAATAATCACGGCTTATTTGGCAACACTCTTGTTTTGAGAACAAAATGCTTATTTCAAAGTGTGCATTTTCTTTAATTTTTCCTCCGTGCCTTGTCGAATCGGCTAACCTATGGTAATACTATTTAAATTAAAGAAGCTATTTTTGTCAGATATAAAGTGGCAGCAGCGGATTCTGCATAGCCCAACAAACCTCAAACGTCTAACTTAAGTTAGTTATGGCCGAGCTAAGTAATACTGGTTACAACAGCTGTAAATTGATAAAAAAAGATTTTTTGTAGAACTACGACGAAGAGTTCTACGATTGAATACGCAAACATATTAGCGGCAACTCGGCAAATATGTAGGTACCCGATGTACGTACTCGATACTAAATTTATTTTCTTCTATTTATTTTGTTTGATTTGATTTGTTACCAACCATGATTGATTGATATGTGGGGTTTAACGTCCCAAAACCACCATATGATTATGAGAGACGCCGTAGTGGAGGGCTCCGGAAATTTCGACCACTTGGGTTCTTTAACGTGCGCCCAAATCTGAGCACACGGGCCTACAACATTTCCGCCTCCATCGGAAATGCAGCCGCCGCAGCCGGGATTTGAACCCGCGACCTGCGGGTCAGCAGCCGAGTACCTTAGCCACTAGACCACCGCGGCGGGGCTGTTACCAACCATCGTGTTATAATGTTTAGAAAACTATGCATGCACCTCCCCCCTTCTTCTTATGTAACGCTTTCGGGCCCCTAACGTGTAATAAATGAAACAAATAAATAAAATTTGCAGGGTCCTCCAAGTAGATGATTTAAAAATTTGTCGTGTTCTCGTTTTGGTAAATGGTACGTGGAGTACAATTAGTACGACTTGACTACGGTGTCTTGATTTTGAGTTTTTCGTATGTTTGGTCTTGTGCTCCAAAGCATATATAAGTGACAACCGAATCAACGCGGTTGCTTACGGGTAGAACACAATCCTGTGGCCGAATGGTTAGAGTATTGCATTGGTGTACAGAGGACCCAAGGTGAACCTCCTTAAACATTTATTTGGTCTAGTCGTTTCTAATTTTTCAGGGGTTTAGCCTCACTGTGCCATACCAATGTATGGCAATGTAGTGCCTGTCGTCGGCGCAGAGAGATGAACCACTGGCACAACACGTTAGCTTATAAACGGTATGATAACTCAAACATTTTCCCGTGAGGTGGCGCTGAGTTCGTTGCGGCTTTAAATAAAGTGCTCGCTTCTCCAGTAACTTCTTGTTTTCACTCGTTGCAGGCTATACTCCTGATTGTCCTTCACCGTGCCTAGTCTCCCTTCATTAGGCTACACGATATACATCGTGTGGTCGTGTTTCGGGGTTAGACGCGAATGCAACCTATACACTAACCTGGATGGCGGAGCCCCATCTTGTCGCCGTGGTGTTTCAAAGCGAGCCCGCGAAAGGACTTCGATGACGTCGAAGCCGAGCGTCTCCAATAGGCGGAACGTTTCCGGGCCAACCAGGGCCCGTGGTTCCTTGGTCGGGTTGGGGTTCCATAGTTCGGTTAGTGATTGCTGGATGGTTTCTCGTAGACTCGCAAGGTTGACGCCAGGCTTGAGGCGGGCCTGACGGAATTCATGATTGAAAAAGTCATAATTAGATGAACAAATACAATCGTAAAGGAGGAGAAAAATGTGGTGACCCAGAAATAGCCGGAAGAAGGGGCAATATCATAGCTACTAAAACGAGCCTAAAACTTGATTTTGCCAATATGCACGTAAGACAAGGACGAAATAATGTGAGAAACAATGGTTCACCACGTGTGTCATAGTTCCTTACCTTACTCTTTTGGTATTGTGCTAAATGCTCTGCTTCCTAAGATGAATATTTCCCAACTTGCTAAAAGTAAGTTCTGCTACCCCGCGCATATTCGGGATTCAAACCCCCCCAAAAATTTATGAACGTTGGTGAAAGACATCGAAAATCTACACATGTCTAAAGAAGCAAACGTTATGGATCGTTGGGTTCTTCAGAAAAGTAGGAGCAAAAATTGCTTGACTATATGTTCTAAACCTCTACGTAGTTATAAAGAACTACACAGTGGCAGTCTCCTTATTTTGCACCCCTGAGGGTCTTTAAAAGTGCACCTAGTCCTAAATACACAGGTGTCCTTACATTTAGAATTCATTTCCTTACAACCACCATGACCATTACTTCAGCTAGCTAAAGTTTCGCAGCTGCTTTGTATTGCTAATTGCTAATATTGCTTCGATTTGCTAAATTACCTAAACTTTTGCCAAGAAAACCACATCAAGCCTTGATCACTCCGCATATTACTTGCAAATGAATATCTGGAAATTATTTTTGAACATGAGGCCACATGTCTTTGTCCCTAGCCGAAAAATAAATGAAGAAGTGTTTTGCAATGTTCAAAGCGTTGTATAGGTGATGGTAAATGTGGTACCCAAATGTGTTTATTCGACCGCCCTGTACGTAAACTCATTATGATACGAAACTCATATCCAGCATGGCGTTCGTATGATATACTCTAAGATTGCTTTTTATTCATAACATATGTGCGTCATCTATGGCCATTATCGACCATAAAGATGGCAAGTTATTCCTTAGAATGAGGAATACTGTAGTGGACATCATGTAGTTATTTATAAGTACATTAGAGGGAATGCCAGTGCTAGTGTCTATGAGAGCAGCACTGCACAGCGCTTCCGCAAGCACGGGACATCGGCAGAGCACAAGTTTGTGTAATCTTCGTTCTTTCGGCTCCATTCGGCTTCGCGTGGGGAGACAATGAGCGAATGTGCAGGAGATTCAATTCGCCACCTTTTAGGCCCACCAATTCTAATTGGGTGTCAAAGTTGACAACGGTCCGTTCTTTTATTTTAAACAAAACCAAAGCACAACAATAAACAAAGTGCCTTCGAAACTGCAAGCCCGACGACTGGGCAAAGTTGTGTACACCAAGCACCCCTTTGGTTGCTGAATGATCGCGACGCGAGAGTACCCTATTGTTAAATTTAGGAAGGTCTATGGCAGACATGTTCGACCCATGGTGACCTCTATTTTTTCTTTTTCTATCAAGTAGGAAACCTCTGCGTCTGCGTCAAGCTGACAACCCTGAATCAGCACTGAAAAAGAGACACTAATTATGTCTGTACATGCACACACCTGAAGGAAATGCTTACCCTATGCAGCTGTTTCCATGCATTCTTTCTCTCTTTCGTTCATTCCTCACAGTACTTCTGTACACCCAGAAGCATAGGTTGCCAATATGTACAGCAGGGCGGGCGAACGGCTTAAGCCGGGTCAACTGTCTATTCAAGGAGACACCACACCATACTGCCAAGCATGTCTCCAACATACCCAATGCACTATGGATCCTTATGATAGGAAACATTCCATTACGACGATAATATATGGTAATAGACGATGAACAAGCTTTCCATAGGGTTTCAATAAAAGAATGCTTCGAAGTTGACACGTAATAGGCGCACCTGTTGCAGCCTCTTGGCCTGCCTTTCGAGCTGCTTCCGTAGTTTCTTCTCCCGACGGTCCCTCTCTCGTCGCTCGATCTCTTCGGGAGGAATGGGTTCGCCCGAGCAGGTCTGAGGGTGCGCATTGTGAGCTGGCCGACCGGGCCCCTTCTTGGTGTTCTCCTTCTTGCGCCACTTTGCACGACGATTCTGGAACCACACCTGCAAAGTAGAAATGACAGGAAAGGCGAGTTTAGCGACTGCAGAGACTGACGCGAATGAATTCTCCCTTTTATTGTACAGAAGCAACACTGTCTGATCTTTGTAACCAAACACCGGCAGAATAGAAGCTTTCCCGTTTCTGACACTGCCAAAAACTTCTGCCTGACTCTCACTTGAAGTCCCGCTTTTCGTGCATTTACGGGGCCATTTTACACAGCAGCGTTGAGTTGTATTATTACTTGAAGCATGTAAAACACCAAAATGACCACTGTTCTTTTGACATGATGCTGCGGAAAAGAAGAAAAGGTCGCAAAAACGAAATACAGATGGCTACGACACCATAAAATGTCCGTCATTGCTAACCCTTACAATGGTTTCCGCAATAAATTTCGGAAGTCTATTTTCAGTTCCTCGCCAATTTTGCGTTATTCTGTAGGATATGCGTGTAATATCAAGAACTGAGCAAGAACTCAACGAATTCAATATGTTTCAGCAAACTTTGGTGAGCCATAGCTGTCTACATGGAAAAGAAATTGAATAATGGTCGACCTTTATGTGGAGACGACTAGGTGTGTAAATGATGATACCATAATACAGAACCACCAATTCAATGCGACATGCAGTAGCGCCATAACTTCAATGGGAATTAATGCACACAATGTATAGCCCAGCTGTGCGCTATCGATGCAACGAATAAGCAGCCGTCATGCTGTGTGAACAGAATAATATTCTACATCGTGATCGCTCACCGAAATCAAACATAAATATTGTTGCATTACTGTCAGCGTAAAAAGAAGTTGGAATTCTAGCTTTTACCAGCATGTGGTCAATCCACTTCGACCAAAGAATAAATGCAATTGAGATTCTGTTTATTGACTTATTCGACGAAAAGGCGAAAAAAAAAGGTAAATGAAACCTCTTGAATAAGCGGACCCATTACCTAGTTTACACATCCGTTTCACCCACTTTCCGTCATATGGGCAGCAACATACCTCCAAGTGGTTACAATAACATCAATGGCAGGTCTTTGAGACAGAGAGAGTGGCACAAATTGTAGTCGCTGGCCAAGATACAAAGAAAAAAAGAAACGGAAGTCGTACATTTCGGACTAACTGACCGCAATCTTCAGGTTCTCGCAGTTCCTCTCTTTTTCCACAGACTGCCTATTACTCCACACTTAATCCTCCCAAGTTAATTTTTCCCCATCAGTTCGAATTATTTGCAAAATTTCCTTAAAGCGCCATAATAATTAACAGCATCTTTACCTGTACCCGTGGATAGAGCAGAAACGTCACACGAAGACTTACGCAGTAGCTCCTCTGCGTTTCTAATCACCGGATTGTTCCTTGTTGAGTGCCTCTGATTGCAGGGGTGTAAGCAAGAACTTTGGAACTGAAGCCTTTTGATTATATACATTAGATTTGCTTGTAGCTTTGGTCTTCTTTTGTTAACACCTCGGGGGTATAAAAAACCGGCGGCGACGCCAACACGCTGATAACGCCAGTATTTATATACCTCAGGTTACGAAGAACTTAAACCTCCGATTTCAAAGGTGGTTTTGCAATAAATTATTTTCGGATATGAAGGAATTTCTGCTAGGAATACGGCGGAGTCAAAAAAGAAACTGCGATTTATGTTCCTATCAAAAACAACTATAAGAAATACCACAACGAGAGAATCACTGATCTTGTGCCAGATCTTGCTGGCAATGGAAAGAAAACATAAAGACGAGAAAACCAAGAGATCATCCGAAAGTGAAATAATCCTCCTTTTGGGGACAAGGAAAGCCAGAAGCAAGCACTCATTCAGCAAACCCACAGAAAGAGAAATAAATAGACTCGAAAACAACCAGAGCAAGCAGCGGTGGTTGCAAAGGATCGGTGGTTGACGGGGAGTGCGCATCCGTGGCTCTGTTTTCGGGCGTGATCGGACGTGCGTGAACGCGACGGGCTTCCGCGCGGTGACAGGCCCCATCATTCAGGAGACAAAGCAGCCGTAGCCCCGGTAGGCGACCGCGGTGGTCACTCGGGCTGCAGAACTTCACTCCTCCTCAGGCAGACGCCCATGTACTGACCACAACGGGAAGTACTGCGGGGCTTGCAGCGTGCATCAACGTGTTTGTCTGCTTGCACATTAGTACGCGTGAATATCGGTGTATTTTCCTTACACCCACGCATCCTCACCCCCCTCGTATTACCAAACGATGGCCACACAGGCAATACTCACAATTTAAGCACAATCTGACTGGTTTAGTATGGCTACTTTCTGGACAATCGGCAGCACTCAAACCCTATAATGATTCAAATAAACCTTTCTCCCACACCAAGAGCAAACCAATGAAACAACACATCATTTTTAACTCTGTTATCGGTGGCACTCTACAAAAATCTTGTATATTCATTTTAAAACACCGCAAAAGACGAAAGACACAGAAGAAAAATTAACAAGATAAAGGCTGTGTCATTCATCTTTACCACTGTCTCAAAATTAATCCGAACCTAATGACTCAACTCTCACTTCTGCTGCAAACGTATATGCATTTGTGGAGTTTTCAGAGAAAGCACATCCCTGGTATCATGCAAACTTCTATTATACAATTTTTAGAGATAACCAGCTGCGAAAATAGTGGTCCTTCATTATTAAGAGAGAGAGAGAGAGAGAGAGAGATTAATGAAAGAGGAAGAGACAAAAAGGACGCTATTTTCTGCCTCCCGTCGCGGGGGCACGGCTCAGCGCCTTTAGGGATCGGGGAAGGGGAAGTAAAGATGATAGGAAGAAGAGAGGAAGGAAAGAAAAAGTGAATGTCATGGCAAGAGAACGTCTTGTCAGTACAGTCAGTAGTGCGAGTGAAAAGAGTCCGTCTATAAGGCGGCGAGGTCCGCGCAAGCACAGAACTCGAGGAAGGCTCGAAGGGCTTTCGTCTTCGAGCGCGCGGGAAAAAGTATGTCTTCCATTGTTTCGGCAGGTAGTCCAAGCAGACGATAGCGGCTTACCAGTGCGCAACGCTCAGTGGCCAGGTCAGGGCAGGAGCAAACAATATGCTGCAGCGTTTCGTCATCACCGCACCTTCGGCACGCTGGCGATGAAGAGCGACCCGCGGAATACATGCGTGCCGCAGGCCAGACGCTGCCAGTACGCAGGCGAAGCAACAACCGCCGCTCGCATCTGTCCAGGCCGGTCTCCGGAAGGGATGGTGGAGGTTTGCCGCTTGCCACCCGTGTGTCAGGGTGGGCCGTTGGTAAGAGCTTCCGCAGTCGCTGCCGTGAGTAATCCGACTGGGTTACCGCCTTAGTGACTGGCGTGTCGCAGTGGTGTGCTGCCTTAGCGGCGGCGTCAGCCTCCTCGTTGCCAGCTATTCCAACGTGCGAGGGAAGCCAGTGGAGGGACAGGCGCACACCACTCTCTTTGATGGCGGTCAGTTTTGCGTGCAGCAACGCCACAGTTATGCCTCCTTGGTCTGGTTGGAGCAGCGCTTGTAGGGCTGGTCGGGAGTCGCACAGAATCGCCACAGGCAACTGGGGTAACGTGGCAGCAAGGTGGTCGGCTGCCAAGTGAAGGCCGGCCAATTCAGCTGCAGTGGAGCTGGCGTGAAAGGGAAGTCGGCAGCGGATGGTTGTCCCAGTCGATGGTATGACGCAGGCAGCCGCGGCCGAATGGGGGCTGTCCCGAACGGACCCGTCCGTGAATACCAGGAGCTGCCCCTTAAGTCTTTCATGAAGTTTCGCCACGGCTGCCTGATGGAGCTCGCATGCCGGTGTGCGCCTTTTTCTGAGGTTGTCCAGAGTTAATTGTACGTCCAGAGGCTGCTGGTGTGGTGGAGGGGGTTGGATTGGACTGGGGGGATCGGGGACCAGCTCTTCATAGAGAGCGCAGATCTGTGCCATCCGTGACGCTGGTCGGCTCCGCAGTCTCCGAAGGAGGGCAGCGCCCCCGAGGGCCCTGTGAAGGCGATCCACGTGATGCAGCGCCTGTCGTAGCATCAAGAGTGACAGAGGCCAGGTCTGGGCCTCCGCCAGGGTTGCAGCTATGGGTGACTGACGGGGAAGTCCCATGAAGCGCCGAATTGCCATGCGATGTTGCCGCTCCAGTTGCTCCTTGCGGTGTGGCGCTAGCTGCACCAAGGGCAGTGCATAAGTTTGCGCTGTCGTTGCAGCCCCTTCGTAGAGTCTTAGAGCCAGCCGTGAGGTGCACCCTTGGCCCCTGCTGAGCAGTTTGCTTACGGCAGTCTCGACCCTGGTGGCCTTGAGGACGGCGAGCTTAACGGCTGGTATCCAGGTAAGGCGGTGGTCGATCCTTAGCCCCAGGTACGTCACTGCATCGCTCCACGGGATAGGTCGGTCACCTAGCACAAGCCTTCGGACGGCCCTCCGCGCAGCGGCTCTGGGGTGAACCAGCAGTGCCTCCGTCTTCGTGGGCGAAACGTTCAGTCCGATTGCCTTGAAGAAAGAGACGACGGCATCCAAGGAGCGCTGCAGGGAACGCCTTATGGCCGTGAAGTTTTGCCTAGGCCCCTTAACCCACAGTGCCACATCGTCTGCGTACAAGGAGCACTGCGTGGGGTAACGCTTGTCTGCGGGCATCGCGGTCGGCAGCCCCGCTAGCACCAGGTTGAACAGAAAGGGGCTCAGGACGGAACCTTGTGGAACGCCTGCTGTCACTGGCCGTGGATCGCTGAGCGCGCGTCGTACTCTAACCCGGAGGGTGCGTTTTGCCAGAAAGGCACTGATAAAGGTACGTAGGCAGCTCACGATGCCGAGTGTGTCCAAAGCACTCTCTATCGCTATGTGAGGCAAGCTGTCAAAAGCGCTCTGTACATCCAGCAGGACGAGGAGGGCCACTTCGCCGTTGCGCTTGGCCTCCTCCAAGGTAGAGACGACGTCCGCGATCGAGTCTGCTGTGCATCGGTGGCGTCGGAAGCCCGTCTGCTGTTCTGGTAGGAAATCCTTTGCCCCCGCAATCCAATTTAGGCGTGCCAGTGCTATGGCTTCCATGAGCTTGCAGGCAGCAGAGGTGAGAGAAACGGGTCTGTAGGACGTAATGGCGGCACAAGGGCGGCGAGGTTTCCGGATCGGCACCACAACAGCGGTCAGCCAGGCTTCAGGTAGGTTGCCGCTCTGCCATATTTCATTAAAAGTCCTCAACAGGTGTCGTCGTGAGGCCATATCCAGGTTGCGCAGCATCTGGTATGTGATGCCGTCGGCACCAGGGGAACTGCGGCGCTTGGTTCTGGCTAGAGCAACGTTCAGTTCGTGTTCGAAAATAGGGTCCTGACACAGAGATGCGATCTGGCTGGCCGTCCAGGCAGGGTGATGACCTTGCGGTGGCTTGGGAGCAGGCGTGGCGATGAGGGCTGAAGGATTGGCTGGTGGGAGTTCTGTGAAGCGATCGGCCAGTCGCTCTGCCAGTTCTTTTTCACTAATGCCTAAGTAGATGGCCACCGCAATGACGGGTTGCCGCACCATTGGTCCAGTGACGAGGGATCGTAGAAGTCGCCATGCTTTTGCGCCACCTCTTGCCTGACTCAGGGAGAGGCAGATGCCTTGCCAGCTTTGCCGCCTGCGACGGTTGGCATGTCGCCGACATACCGCATCCACACGATTGAAGAGTGTACGTTGAGCTGGGTCATGGGATTTTAGGTACCTTCTCTCAGCCCTGCGCCTCGCAGCCCGTAAGTTCAAGTGATGGAGGTCTGGCACAGGGTGGTGCTCTGGCACCCTGGTCTGGATAGTTGCCGCCTGCGCTGCCACTGCTACCAGATTCAGGAAATCCTGATCCTCTGGGACGTCTCGAAGCTGCCTTCGAAAAGCCCGCCAATCGATCGTACTACACAGCCTCCTCCTTGGGATCTTTCCGCCCACAGGTGAGATGACGATCGGCAGGTGGTCTGAACCCCAGGAGTCAGGCTCCACTGCCCAATCGTACCGGTCCCCTTTACTGGCCAAGGTGACGTCAATGGCGGAGCATGACGGTCGTGCTGTTCTGCGGACGAAAGTGAAGGATCCGGTGTTCAAAACTTGTAGGCCCAGTTGATGGATAACGTCCACCAGATCCCTTCCTCGAGAGGAGCAGGTGCTACTCCCCCACATGGTGTGATGAGCATTCATGTCCCCACATATGAGGTAGTCTCTTCCGAATTTAGCCGTGAGCTGTAACAGCATGGAGGCGTCCCACCGCTGTCCAGGTCGCACATACACAGAGGCCACTGTCGTGTCCACACCGCGAAGCCGCACCGTCACGGCACAACACTCAAGAGCCCCTCCAGTGACATCAGCCACGTTTATGTGCACATGTGGTAGTTCTCGTCGCACGTACACTGCACAACGTGGTCGACCCTGGGGATGTGCACTCGCTATGCACGGCGCGTCCTGGCACGTGTCTAGAGTACACGACGTGATACTTTGGTAACCGATGTATCCGGGAAGTCGCAAGTCGGTCGCTGCTACGTACACTTCCTGCAAAGCAAGCACATCATACTCGCTCTGCAGGAGATGTGAGGAGAGGTCTGCATGCCGCCGCCGCAACGAGTGAGCGTTCCATTGAAGCACACACGGGCGGCGGCGGCGGTGGTTCTCTGCAGCATGCGGATGAGTGTCAGCCAAGGTGGCTGCTATGAGGGTGCGCGCCACCTGCCTGAAGGCAGATGGAGCGCAGCTGGTTTTCAGGAGGCAGCAGGTCCGCAACTGCTCTCAACAGGAGCCTCAGGTTTGCATTTTCCTGGTCCACACGAGGCTGGGAAGGTACCTTCGCGGGTGGACGAGTCGTGGTAGAGTCTGGGTGCTTGAGACCAGCCGAAGGGCCCCGTTGTTGTACGCCTGTCTGGCCTGGATGGGTCGAGCTGACCGTCATCTTGGATGGTGATCCCACTGCGGCAGCATAGCTCTTGCCCGTGGTCTGCCTCAGCTGAGGACTATCAGTTACACTAGGGCTTGCCCGCAAGACTGCTTGAGCCTCGCGGTGAGGCAGGTAGGTGGGAGCTGATGCCTTGATGGTGGCCAGGCGCCGCTCTCTTTGCCAGAGCTGACAGTCTGCGGAATCAGCTGAATGTGGCCTGCCGCAGTGCAGGCATCTTAATTTGTTGGAGCAGTTGGCGTCTTTCCCATGGTGGCCACCACATCGCAGGCACCGCTCTGGTCCTCGGCAAGTGACGGCGATATGCCCATAGCGTCCGCACCGCCGGCACTGAAGCGGGCGAGGTCGGGATGGCCTCACTTCGAACACCATGCGAAAAAGGCGGACCCGGGTGGGAGGCACGGGAGAGGCGAACCGCAAGACTAGTGATGTCCCTTGTCGCCTGGCTGCAATCACCGGCACATCGGACGACACGGCGGCCAGGAGGGCTTCGTCGGTATAGTCGCCATCGACGCCTTGCACCACGCCACTGCTTTGTGAACGGTCAGCAGGGAGGCGGGCAGTCACGGGTATTCCTGCGAGCTCCGATGTTGCTAGTAGGCGATTCATCCATTCTGGTGTAGATGCGTCTGCTGCCACGATGTTCTTTTTCGTGTTTACTCTCACCTCCTTGACTCCGGGCAGCGCAGAGAGAGCTTGCGCAATGGCAAGACGAGAGGTGCGGTGAAAGGAGGCGCTGGCGTTTGCTGGTCGAAAAAGAATAGTGCCCGAGTCTAGCGACGATGAAGCAGAAGCCGGCATGGTGTGTTCAGTGGCGCGTACCCCTGCAGGAGCGGTCTGAGTCGCAGTGGGCGCATTAGAAGTCCCTGGAGCAACGTGGGCAAGCATAGCCGTCGATTCAGTGGCGGGACGAGGACCAGTGTGGGCAGCGGGTCCTTGAGATGTCGAGGCTCGCTGTCGGCGCTTCTTAGACTTGGAGAGGACGGTCTGAAACTCAGACTGACTGATTTCGTCAGTTGCGTGTGTGACGGCGTCTTCGTGGGCAACCGCATCATTTGACGTTGGGGTAAGACACGCAACTGTGGCACGTTCAGGCGCTACTGCGTGCATCTTCCGCGAGCCACCCTCATCGTCGCTGCCCGACTCGCTAGGACGCGAGCGCTTACGCGTTGACGTAGTATCCATGTCTGCAATATCAGGTTCCTCGTCTAACGGCAGTGGTACGTTCTGCGGAACGGTGACGTTCACGCACAGAATTGACCCGGCATCTTCGAGTTGGGCTGTATGATGCGCCGCTACAGCGGTCGAAGATGCTGTGGTGCTAGTGGTAGGGCTGGAGGCCGCCGAGGACGTCAGGCCCCTTGCAGTTGTCTCGACGTCGGCAGCAAGCACCGGTAGGCGAAGTGATGTCGGTTTCTCGCTGACGACTCTGCACAGTTTCTGTGCCTGTTCATGATGCAACCGCACCGCTTTGGCACTGGAGATGAGGTTCCACAGCACGCGGGTGCACGCGACGCTCGCTGAGCGTCTGTGTGACGATGTGGGAACCAGGGAACGCGACGGGCGTTCCAATGGCGTAGCCGAGAATGGAGGGGACTGCTCTGCCATGGTAGTCGGGATGACAGCTGCCCCAGCGACGCGCAGGAGCAGAGGACGCTGTC
The DNA here is from genome assembly GCF_043290135.1 of Rhipicephalus microplus. Lineage (NCBI taxonomy): Eukaryota > Metazoa > Arthropoda > Arachnida > Ixodida > Ixodidae > Rhipicephalus > Rhipicephalus microplus. The sequence continues at coordinate 154,450,070 of NC_134706.1, read as the reverse complement.
ACAGGGCTCAGGTCACCGAAAGCGGTGGCAGGGATCCAAGGGCATAATCTGTAAAGATTACTCGCCTTGACAAGACTCGAACGGGTATGAGAGTCCAGGAACGCGAGGAGCACTCATTATTAAGTACCGATCTTTAACTGAAAGCAGGCATCTATTGCCGCTTATGATATTATTTTAAGACAAGATGGAAGACGTGTAAACAGCATAGTCGAGTGTATATGATGAACCGTATTACATAGCAGATAATTTGAGCATTATGACGCGAAATTTACTGGTTAGGCTCAACGTTTTTTTCCGCAGTATTTTGTTTTAATATGGGCTCCGCAAAAACATTTCCAAAGAAATACTATTCAACCGTTTTTATTCCCGTTAGTCACGAGCTTAAAACGTACGTAACTTCGCATTTTGTTCATTTGTTCATTTCATTAGGCAAGGGTATCTTGTTCAGACATTACTTGAGGAGCTGGGTAGAAAATGGTTACCCAGACACTACAAATTTAAACTAGGATCATCTCAATCAGTCACTCTATATCAGCGGGATCATAATAGTGGACTTAGTAGGGCCACTCATTAGAGTGCCTTACTTTGCCCAGAAAAACAGACTGTTGAAAGAAAATCATACAGCGGAAGCGGTATTACCTATGGGGAAGCAAAGTGATTGTTTGGAAGATCTAGGGCGGAGTGCTCCCGACAGTTTTTCCTTCATTGTAATTCCCAAGAACTTCTGCAGACTAACAGAGAAGTGGATATTTCCACAAGACGGGAAATAATTACTTTTTTACTTTTTGAATTCCGCGCAGTCTTTATAAAAGTACGACTTATAAGCGGGACTCTAGTGAAATACGAACCCACGCAAGACTGCCTCATTCGATGCCTTGGTAAACATACGCAACCAGACGATGGTTCAAATGACAGCATTGATTCCGCTTTAGGAGGGTCAGTCATACTCTCCATACAATCATCATGCCTGACAGAGGTGCAAGCAAAAATTAGGGGCACGTTTCAGGGTTTTGTGCTGTCTTTAAATAGATTCGCCACTGTACAAGCGAGATAGGAAGACGTAGCGGAAGAAGAACCTCGTTCGCGACAACAGCCAGGCAGTGGCTGGTCATCCATCGTCGTACAGAGTGCGTGGCTTGCAGCATGCGTGCAATATTGAACGTATAGCGGCATGCGCGCTGTGCACTTCGTTGGACGAACGAGTGAGTGCTCCTGCTGGAAAGGAGAGACAAATTGTGTTCGCGCAAACAGTTCCCGCCCACTTGTTCTGCACGCCTTTGTGCGGGTGGGAAAATAAAAAAAGGCAACACCATTTACAGTGATTAGATTTCACGCGTTCCCATTTTGCTCTTGATCCCGAACCGTATTCGATATGAATGATGGTGACGAGTGACTGTTCTGGTTCTCAGTGGATTCGTGCATGATTACGAAAAAATGAAGAAAACATCCCTATGTTTTCAGCATCTTAAGTGTTTGAAAGACCACCATATATAACTTAAGGGTCAGATATCGGCGTATACTTCAGGAGTGAGCTCGAAAAGTGATGTAGGAGTCTTTGAATTATCGCTCGTTTAGGTTGTAGTAATGTAATTACGCACACCTGCGCCTCTCAGATGTACTGAAAAAAGTACTGGAATGAAAACAATATCTTTTGACGAGAGGTCTACGCTTGTTGAGCTAGGCACACTTCAAGCCTCAGCCTGCCTTAGACACTCTTTCGGAACATGTTACCAACCTAATGTGAAGATTTCGTATGCTAAATCTTTCGTTGTTGTTTCTTTTTTTGTAATCCCCCATTAACTTATCTAAAGCGATTAAATTACATCTTAGTATTCTACATTTCAAAATGGCCACAAGACCTGCTGTTATGGGAAAAGCAAGAATAACTGTATAGTTACCTAGTGTTATTAAGAGTACATGAAACAAAAACTAAGCAAAAGAACTTTCCTGCATGTTGTCAAACTTGAATGCGGTGTCCTCTGCCCGGAATCAGACCCTCATTACTGATCATCGCAAATATTTTGAGTCATTTTTAGTCCGCTGGCTAACCCTATCGGTAATACTCAGGCTTGCCTCAAGAGATTTCTATCAAGCGAATAAACTCATGCAAAGCTGAAATGGAGGCCTATCAACACCAGGCGAGTCCTCGGCTGACCTTTATTCTCTATCGCATGTCTCTGAAGTGCAAGTTGAGCCTCCAACCAGATACATGCGTTGGATAGTGCGAGCACATCTTAAAGAGACACTAAAAAGCAACACAATTCTTTTTTTATTTTAGTAAACTACTCTTTTACTTTACCAAAACCACAACGACTGCTGAAAGGGTACGATTAATAAACGAAAAAATGTGAAACGAAAAGAAAATTTGACTGGCTGCGCTACTTCACACCATTCGCCATGACGAAACTTTTTTTACTGGAGCTTCTTGGATCAGCGGAGTGTTAAATAGGTAAAAATGAACCAGGTTGTCCTGGGAGTTAGCCAGGGACTTAACATACCAAGTTTCAGGAAATTTACTTGCACCCAAATGGTGCCGAAATGCGTCAAGCACACTTCGAAATTCGTCATGTCACGCGTAGGGATTGTGTCGCGTAATTTGAAAAGAGAACTTGAAACTCTGTTTCTGCTTTTTATTAACTAGTCTATAGGATATAATTACTAGAATTACAGTTCTCAAAACACAATTAATGAATCTATAACAATTAGTCAATTTTCTCCGCATCGCATCACACCCTGTCTTTCATGGGTTCCTTTGAGACGACGCGCGAGTTGATCCGCGTTTTTATGATGACGATGCAGTCTTGCTACATTGCGATGTTTGAGGTGGCCCATGGCAGTGTCAGAAAATGAGCACAACGTAAGATGCGATGTTCGGGGCCCGACCTGCAGTACAGTAGAGGTGCAACTGCACCGGCGTCATTGTTGTGCAAGCCTGTTCAACTGCATATAATTGCAAACAATCCGAGATTTTGCATTACTCCCCGCAGCTCTGCAGCCCAGATCCCAACATCCAGCGCGACATCATCAGTCAAGCCCTTGCTGCTGCCGCGTCCCAAGGGATTCCGGCCGACAGCTAGGGGCAACGGGCCATGCCTGAGCAATTGACTGACCTTTTAATAAAGTTTTCTCTTTCTCTCTCTCCCCGCAGCAGTGATCGCTTTGCATGCAGCTGTGGCGAGCAAACACTTCCGCGGGTGTCGCAAAACGCTACAAACACTCTCGCTTCACAAGCGCGGCTGCAGCGAATTCAGCGTCGCGCGAAGCGTTCTTCTGCAAATCACGTCCGCGTGCTATGGCGCAGACGGGTCATGACGTGTGCGGTGATCGCGGTAAGTTACGGCGCCAGATGGGGGAAGCTAGCTGCACAAGTCATCGGTGTCGGCGCACGCGAACACCAGATTCGGGCTTCACGCCTGTACGTCTGGTCGGGGCGTTAGATGATACTGAGATTTAGTGGCGGCTCTTTCAAGACGCTCACTTTCCGTGTACTTGCGTTCTTTAGCCCTCTACCCGCTCTTTAACGCGATAGCGTTAGAAAGCTCGTGCCACAGAAGTTTCGCCGTTGGCACTATTGGTAGTGAGCGAAAAATGGTCCGTGAGCGAAAAATCCATAAAGAAGCAAATAAAGTAAAGAATAAAATTTTTAGTACCATTGAAGATTGAATTCGGGCCGTTCCCGAGGCAAGCAGGTGTCCTACCTCAAAGCCACGATGCTATTTGCAGCTGCTTTGGGAAAAAACACTACTTAAATGCCATGTAGTGAAAGGAGTCTCCTTGAAGCGTTTTGTTCGACAGGTGTCTCGACGAAAACGAGGAGATTCGGCAACTTGCAGGCGCACTTGGGTGGCCATCAAACTACGTTTAATACTTCTGTCAAACGAGAAAGTTTCATATCATTTTAGTCTAATGACATTCGACACATCGAATGACATTAGGAAGCGAATGACATTAGAAAGGTATAGTGCCACTTGTAAATGATGGCCATTGCAATGTCGCTAAAACGGGACTGAACAAAAGACAGTCGATGCCTGTGTAAGAAATTTATTCTTTATACTAAACGTTATAAAAATGTTTCCACGTGAATGAAATTGAGGATGAAAGGTTCAATTGCAGTTTTTGAACATCGAAAGAAAAGCTCGTAGCTCATACTTAGTCGAGGCGCGACTAGAGCGACTATCGCTCTTGGGTCACATGGTAAACGTTCAATATGACTGACATGGCGGAGTGCATGTGAGAAAGCCGCTGCAACTTCTCGCGCGATCGGATAAGAAGCGTTGTCGTGGCGTATTTCTCCCTTCGTGCCAATCATGTTAACCAGAAAGGCCGCTTCACATCGAAATCGAAGAACAGGCTAGTCAGTCGCGATATGTTGAAAACCGGCTACAAGCTTCAAAGGCTAGCGTAAACACTGAGCACACGGCTGACATGGCCAACATGGCCGGTGACCTTTTGACAATGTCGCTGTGAACAAGAATATTCAATATTTTTTCTAACGGTTCAGCTGAATCGAATGCAAATAAATTAAAAATACTTTAAATAAAACCATAATAATACCTTTTACGATTTATTAACCCGTTCATATATACTCTGTTCACGTCCCTCTTCCGGCGAGAGTACATCTTGGCGGCGAAAACTCATTCGAATGAGTTCGGCTAGCTCATTCGTTTTCCAAGGCCATTTTCTTTCAATGACATTAAACGCCTCCATGTGACAGTCAACTATTGTCACTAAATGTAAATGTCGTTCGGTGCAAATGACATTAAACCTTCTCGTGTGACAGGGGCATAGAAAGGCTTGAATAGTGGAGCCATCGCCGCTAAAAACACACAGTAACTTTCAACCAGCTCTAAAAATGGACAACTATGTCCATAAAGCGGAAAACATAACATGCCTTTCCAGAGGCGTTGATCAACCAAACAGCAAACATTAGATAATGTGCTGCCATCTGTGAGGCATTGTGAGACTCCTTATGGACTTGAGATGGCGAGCGCGCGGCGTGTATCTTGGATGCCATGCGACTCTTGCCTTATATCAAAAACCTGTATGTACCATTCGTGCGTGCCCGCGTGTGTGTCTGTGTGCCATATGTGAGACATTGTGAAAAAACGTGTCTGGACTACAGCAGAGCGGGTTATAGCAGCAGAAAGAGGCCACACCGCACAGTAACTGCACTACTACAGATACGTCGCGCTTGCGCACGTGCGCGTTTGTGTGTGTGTGTGTGTGTGTGTGTGTGTGTGTGTGTGTGTGTGTGTGTGTGTGTGTGTGTGTGTGTGTGTGTGTGTGTGTGTGTGTGTGTGTGTGTGTGTGTGTGTGTGTGTGTGTGTGTGTGTGTGTGTGTGTGTGTGTGACAAAACTGATTATTGAGCATGCACTTCGCGGTAAAGGGCGCACTAGGAGCCGGATTTCTCTATTGCGTTCAACTCTTAAGGGAAAGCTTAAGAGTCCCCCAATTTTTAAATGCGAAGCATTTCTTAGTGAACTTCGGCAACTTTGAGCGTATCTATCTATCTATTGATCTATCTATCTATCTATCTATCTATCTATCTATCTATCTACCTATCTAGCCGCTTACGATTGGGTGCTCTCGCGGTCACCTCCTTAACCAGGCGTGAACCAAAACTAGTTTGGGAAGGTAAGAAAATTTCATGAATATGATGCGCTGTTCAAGACATGAATAATGTCACAACCCAGTCGTGCACGTCGTGAGACACTTCCCGCCAGACAGTGGCACATACCTAAGGGCGAGTATGTGCCGCTGGTAAGCGGGTATGTGCCACAGGTGAATGACACTTAGTATCTACCCAGGAACGACGAGAACAGACATAGGAAATTTTAACGCGTGAGCGTTAAGCAATACCCGACATCGGTAGCGTCGACCCAACGAAAACATAGAATAAATGTCATGGTTACAGCTGAAATCGAACAAAAGCATTCTGCGTGGCATTGAAGCATTCTACCACATAGCTACGCAGGGTCTCGGAACTACCTTTCAAATAGACGCTAATTTTCGTGAAACGTCAGTAGTGGTTGCCAGGCTGCCTACCCAATGTTATAAACTATACATATGTACTCTTCTGATAGTGTCGTCACATCGAGTTAACGTCAATTGTGGCTAGCCGCCATGCGCTGAAGTTGATTTATGTAGCAGTGTCCAAGACCGAGCATCTTCGAAAGCATCAGCGCTTAATATCAGCTTCCGGTGTTGCTAATACGCATGTTACAATTGATATTGTTGTGCAAGTGCAAACAGCTGGTTATATAAACACCTACAATTTTTCAAAATATGTCTGTGCGTGCAACATTTGTACATATATTTAGCATCATTTCATGACCTGTCACTCCATAAAAATTTGCAACATGGTCACCATCCCTCTGCATACTTGGCATAACGTAGATTCTCAGGTACGTAGGATCTGCCAATTTTTTTTTCTGTTCCACGGCCGCACCCAGCAAGAATACAAGTGAACGCAAGACCTTGGGCTGCGCAAGTCACTTGTAGGTCACGACACTATCATTCCTTGATTATTAATGTGTAGACCTCCAAGTGCCGAATCCACGACACGATTATGAGAAACACCGTTGTGGAGGGCGCCGGAAATTTTCACTACTTTCAGTTCTTTGACGCGCTTTTGTATTGTGCCTTGAACAGTCCAAAAGTGTTTTAAGTTGACATTGTTCTTTTAAGCGTGAGTTCGTGAACGGCAAGTCCTGTTACCCTCAAATTGTGACAATAAGCTGCGATACTGCTGCTGAGCACGATGATCCCTTATTAAGCATAAGCTTGGTACCACTGTATCTTTTTTAAATAGTGGTATACCACCACGAATCCTGTATCGCTCAAGACCAAAAGGCAATAAACAACACTATCTCCTTTATCATTTCGGTGGTTATCCCATGGGCCAGTAATACCAGAGCTCATGATTCAGCATCGGTTCTGCTTTCTTGTGCAAGCACGGGCTGCCCCTTTCGGTCAACAAGAGTTTTCGCTACGTCAATAAGCAATGACCAACTTCAATGAAACGTGAAAGCATGGCTAGCCAGCGTAGGCCGGCACTTCATTAGGCATTTACAAGTGGACCTGGAGACGGTTAGTTTCCGAGTAGTCTCGTACAAGTGCATGCGAATCGTAGAAGTTAGCTTATCCGGGACTTTAGATGGGAGAAGCGTGCAAGCCCAGAGATACCAGCTTGAGCTCTATACGACGACTCGGCTCCACTCGGAACAAGGCTCTCAATCATTCATAGTTGGATCCGAAGGCAGCGCAGCTGAGACTATGCGAAGGACAAAGTCGAAGTAATTCCACTTTCTGTAAGCTCCCTCCTGTACTAATATGCCAGGGAATAAAGCAAGGCGGCCCGTTGGAGTTTCGGTAAGCCACGTAATGCGTTGTATGGGATTAAGCACCTCGGTTTTTGGTCATATGTTCAGTGCCTACAGGACTCTATTACTAGTGCTTTTACATTTTGCAGATTTAGCGGATTGCCGTGTGAGCATCATACTAGCAGTGCAAGGGGTTAAGGCTGCATTAACAAAAGGTAGCATAGTTAGTAATCTAAAGAAATGCAAAAATTTATTACATAATCCGCCGAAATACAACACAAATGGCAAGAGCAAAAACCAATGGCGAAACCAATAAAGCTGAAAGCACACATGTTATTCGTTGCAATCGCAGTGGTGATCAAGATAAGGCCCTCTGGCATCGTTCGTGGCTACAGTGTGCCAAATCGGCTGCTTTGGCACCCCATTATTATCATCATCCTTATCAGCCTGACAACGCAGACTGATAGAGAAAGGCCTCTCTCATGATGCATCAACAAACCCGGTCTTGCGCTTTCTGCTTCTACGTTATAACTGCGAACTTTTTTTTAATCTCATTGACCCACCTTGCCTTTGATCTTCCCCTCGTGCGTTTGTCTTCTCTGGTAATCCACTCAGTTACCTTTAATGACCAGTGGTTATCATGCCTACGCACTACCATCCCGGCCCATGTCTATTTCTTCTTCTCGATTTCAACTATTACGTCCTTAACTCCGGTTTCTTCCCTGGTCTACTCTGCTCTCTTCTTGTCTCTTAAGGTTACACCTATCATTTTCTTTTCCATCCCTTGCTACGTCGTGCTCAATTAAAGATGAACCCTCTTTGTAAGCCGCAAGTTTATTTTTTGTGTGTGTGTGGGTAAGTACCGGCAAGATTCAGCTGTTATGTACCTTCTTCTTGAGGATTAGTGGTAGATTACCATTCAAGAATTCAGAATGCTTGCTGAATTCGACCTACCCCATTCTTATTCTTCTAGTTATTTCACTCTCATGACTCGTCTCCTGGGTTACTATCTGTCCTAAGCAGAAATATTTCTTCACAATTTTCAATGTCTCTCCACCTATCGCAAAGCGCTGTTTTCTGCCGAGGCTTTTGCGCATTACTTCAGTATTGAGCGTACTAAGTTTCAGACCTAATATTCTGCTTTGTTTCTCCGGATCAGTAATTATGAGCGGTAATTCGTCCCCTGAGTTACACATCAAGGCAATGCCCTGAGTTAATCGCAGGTTACTAAGATACTCCACCTGACGACAAAAGTTTCAGGTTGGCTCCACGGCTTGTTTGTGGCTAATTTGAACTTCAATATTGACGAATGCAGCAGCCACTTTCTTCAATTTTTTTCGTATCGAATGCACTGTTTTCGAGCTTTTCTGTCGTACCTGCTGTTGTGCGTGCATCCTCACTTCACCAGCAGACTGGTGCTCATCGACGCAACCCAGAACGAGATGCGGCGCGTCGCGCATGTATGCCGCGTGAATAGCATGCACGCAGGCGGATGATCCCTCCCTGTTGATTCTACGTGTAGGTTTCTATTTCTTATGCTGCACGCGTGTTTTAGGGCAAACTTGACAAAGATATATATCTTCAAGAAAACGGCGGATGGTGGTTGTTCATCTCAAACCGAATTCCATTGTGTGATGCTAAACTTATACAATGAAAACTCTACAACTCAAATTGTTTGATGGACTTGTTTCAATGTTACCTCGTACCTGCCGTAAACTGTCTATTTCCCACAGACTATATGATGATGCTGCTGCTGATGATGATGATATGTAGCCACACTTAACTTATTACATTTCATTTGTGTGCTTCTTTTCTTAGCCTTGAAGACCAAGCAAGAAACGAAAATATTTACCAAGGACCTCCGCAGCATTAAACGCGTTCCTTAGGAGTAAAAGGCTAAAAATGAAATAAAAATTTACAAAAGTATTTTTTTCAGTAAGCACATTCCATTGGTTCATTGTTCATGCAGAATGAGTTAATTAACATACATGATTGTCTTTTCAGGAGACTCCGGCATTTCGCAAACACAATCAATTATCTGATATGTAATGAAGTTTCTACAGGTAAGATTTTTGTGTTTTACTTTTATTATATTGCTCAGAGGTTAAAAAGTTATAGTGCTTATTATTTTGGGTAGTAAATGAAGTCTATTGCATTTCAGCAATTATTGCGGTGCACAGTTCTGCCCCTCCACCACAAGATGAACCTATCAGCTCGGATTTGAGTTCACTCCGGAGTCCTAATGAAGCAAGAGACGTGTTCTCCTAAATTGCTGGCGCACTGGTAACAAGTACCATCAGTTCTTAGTCAGCATGCGAACATTTTATATTCTTGGAACGGCCTTGCTTATTCAAAATTATAAAATTGTTCATTGTCCACTAGTTAGCCTACTGGTGCGCTTATGTTTGTTCTGGCTACATAATTCATGTTAACTTGGCTGGGACGGCTATCTTTGGCGACAATTTAGTATTCGCACTTTTCCAAACCCAGCCAACAGAAACTCTGCACTCTTGTGCCTTTGTTGATGTCTTGGCTTTGAGCAACCATCATTGTCACCTACAGTTTATAGTTCTTAGCATGGCCATTTGACTGCTAAAATTGACTTATGCAACGGTATGGCCGGCTGTTGAGTGATACGAACTCATAAACTGAGAATAAGGCAATATGGTTTGTAACTTGTGACCCTACTATACGCGACGCCATGCAAATGAGCATAAGTCATGTGCCTGCACGCCGTGCCTCAGTACTCATGCCGAAGAGCGTTGAGGTAGCGTTAAGCATACTTTGTTTCCCTTAATTTCTAGAAACTCCCTCCTGTGGCAAACCGATTCGCGGAATCGGAAATACCTCTCATGATTGCTTCGTGTAAAAGCCTAAGAGTGAACGATGCAAAGGTCCTTGAATCGAGTAGTTGAAGTCACTAAATTGAGTAGGCGTAACTTTGGTTAACGTGTCCATGCAAACTTTCTTCATCTTCGAGATGGACAGCAGAGTAATTTTCAAAATACCCGTTTGTTTTATCTCCTTTTTCAAGACAACAAACATCAAGTGATTTCTGAACGAACGGTTGGGTCACCAAAGTGACGTGCGGATTTGAAGTAATACAACGAAAATCGAAAAGTGGCGAGAAAGTTCCTAAAACCTTATCTCAGTACATAAAGTTCAGCGTAGACGTATAGCCTTATTTGATACTATTTGATTAGTCATTCTTTAAAATGTTCCGCTCCAATATCTTTCTTTTATTGCGAGCATCAATTCAAAACGGCTTCATTTTATCACTCTCCTATCACTAATGAAAGCACGAAATGAGCCGTTCAAAGAAGGTGGAGTCGAAGAAAGTTAGTGACATGGGGGTGAGGACTCTGAAGGCGCTACGAAGACGCCGACAGAAATAAACCTGGAGGTGGAGCTGTGGGTAGGATAGTACTGTAGAGTGAAGGGGGGCGAGGGTTGCAAGTAAGACTGCAAGAAGCGATAAATAGACACGCGCACGTGCGCTCGGACGGCGGTGCGAGCCTCATCCACAGTCCCGCACAAGAAAGCCGCCTTCAAACTTCACCAGAGGCGCTAATGGAAGCGCCTCTCTCCCGCTCGCGAAGACGCCCCCATGGGCTGCCAAGTTGCCCTCTTGGTGTCCTAATTAAACTCTGCCCGCTGCAAGTGAGGATGTTGGTGCCCCGGTCATCAGAAGGTCACACGCGAAGCGCCTCTCGATGAGCACAACTCGCACCTGGTTCCTGCAGGAACCCTGGCTTCACCATGCGACGCGTAAATGTTGGGCGTGTCTACAAGGGCTGGTTGCGGTTAATTCGTTGCTGGAATTTATTTTTTGTATAGTTACGTGAACGCTCGCATTCCACCTCAATATTAGAAACTGGAGCGCTGCGTCAGTGCAGATGAAGAGCAGCGTGTTTGGCGTCGTATCGTTTGTTTGCCAACATGCGTTAAATTTCAACGCTCTGCTTTTGCATGCATTCCCTTTGGGTGCCTAGATGAGTGCCAGCCCGCTGCTGGGGGAGGACAAGCGGGCGCGAAAGAAATGCTGGGAAACACTGTATCATATCTATTAATTTCTCTAATTAGAGACGTGGCCACTAAGTTAAGGGTAACAAAAGAGCAGGCGGGCCATCAACCTGAAGTTTTCGTCGCCAGGTAATCAAATTGGCTCAATGTTGACACCAGTAGCGGTGCACACAAGCTGACGGGTATTGCCCAGTTGCAACTTATTTCAAAAATTTTCGATAATGTTTGTGTTCTCTTGAAAATAAAAAGAAAGCATGAAACTATACTGTGAGTTACCGACTACCTCTATGTCATTACACCAACATTTAGGAAGAGCACGCACCTCACTGTTATATTCGGCTATGTGTAAAGTGATCAACACACTTTATCACCAGATGGCACTGTACTGCAAGCGTTCTTGCTCCCGTATATATTCTCGGTAAGCGGCCAACGTCAATAAACGCATGAACAAAGTAAAGCTCTTAATAGGAGAGTTTCAGTTTGCCCATGAACTAAATTTGCGTATTTAGGTAGCCGGAACAGTGTAGGTACAGGGCGCTGCTGGTAGCGAAACCTCACGTCGCATAGCTTGAACATATACACGCAATGCGAATATTGTGGTCATTATATACCTGCAGGTACAGAGAATTCTCAGCCCCGCGGTGCTTTGTCTTGAAACTAGTTTTCCCATATTCGCTTACTGTGCTAAAACGTTACTGATAAGACTAGAAGACAGGGAGCATTGAACAAAAACAATCACGTAGCCATAAAGTACGAAGCGACACAAACCAGCTCAATTCATAGGACCCGCCACGGTGGTCTAGTGTCCAGGGTACTCGGCTGCTGACCCGCAGGTGGCCGGATCAAATCCCGGCTGCAGCGGCTGTATTTCCGATAGAGGCGGAAATGTTGTAGGCCCGTTGTGCTCAGATTTGGGTGCACGTTAAACAACCCCAGGCGGTCGAAATTTCCGGAGCGATCCACTACGGCGTCTCTCATATTCATATGGGGGTTTTGGGACGCTAAACCTCACATATCTGTCAGTCAATCAATCAATCTGTATTAATGAGGACTTCTCGTTATTATTGTGTCTGACAAAAAACACGAGCTCTTGAATTTATTACTTCACCATCGGGTGTGATCAGCATTACCATCAAATAAATCACACTGTGCACAGACTATATGCTTCAGTGCAACCTCCTCTTTCGCAACCATGTCAGACTTTTGGGAGGTGGAGTGCTCGTTGGAGAGCCTCTCGCTGTCTCGAAACAACCTTCAGCGCCACGGCTCGTCTTCAAAGACTCAAGGTGTGAATGCGTAATTATATTACACGCCTGACGAGCATCGTGGATGCTTGAGCTCTGTGTTTATTTTCCTTCACGCAGAGCTTCCTCTCTTGCATGAACTCTATTAGCGCTCAAGCTGACCCGCCAAGTTGTCTGCCATAGGCTCACTCATCCCCCCTTCCCCCCTACGAGCGCTATTCACTGCAACCACAACCACCTTCCCGCCGCCCCTTTATTTTTTCGCGCGGCAAAAGAATCACCTTTTACGAAGCGTCCCTCTCTGTAACACCTCCATAAGGAGGTAGAGGCGGCCTCCACCTCCTTCGTCTGTTCAATGTATGTTGCCCTCGTGAGGAACGCACACACTCTATTCCCGACGCAATTAACAAGCGGCCCCGAGCGGCCACGCCCCTCCTAGCACCTTTCCCGGTTGTGTGCATACGACCGCGCGCGGCTCTTGTGATCAGGCCGCCACAGCGCACGCCTCACGGCCGCAGAGGAAGATGGGTGATAACACTCGGAGATTACACGCTGCGTTTTGTGTACGTGCAGTTGCTGTAACCATTGACGAGGCTTCGCGGCGTAAGCCCTGCAACTGATTCGGTTAAAATTAGGCAATAGAAAGAGAACATTCTATGTAAATAACTCGGTCATCTCTTAAACATTTAGAGAATACAACTTCCCTGTTTAAACATCTACCCCAGACTACATCACGGATTAGAACCCCTCACAGTACGGTCAACCGCTCAGCGGCGTAATTGAAACCATATTCATGAAGATTTGAGCCAGTAAATACAGTAACCTCTTACGGGCAGATGGAGGAGAGAGAGAAAGCTCGCCATTTTAATCATGGCCCCGCAATTACCGTGACGTTTTAATCACCTAGCTTTTGCGCCGCCTATTCATGCGCTCCCCTTTTTAAGTGGCAATTATTTGCCTCCGCCACAAAAAAGCCGCCATCGCAGCAGCTCATGCCAGCCGCTTGGTGGCGCTGGAAGCACACGCCGTAGAAGAAGGAAGAAAAGGGCGGCAAACCAAAAGTGCTCAACTCACCCGAGCCGCGGCGCTGCCCGTCTGATGGAATTGAGATAACATATTTCGGCTAGGTGTAAGGAAGATGAAGAGGATGCGGCACGCTTCCAGCAATTAATAACTTTCCTTCGGCAAACTCGACAGTTGTTGTCCCATTCTATGTTAAAAAAAGCAGTGCTAAACGCAGCGTCCACGCAAGGTCTTGTTTCCCCCTCGCATTATCTTGCGAAGAACGAGTTCAAACGGGAGTGCTCTGCTGTGAAGTGTGTGACTTCGCAAGGTGCTGGACTCGGCAATGTGCACTGTAAAAAAAAAAAAGTCACAACTTTGCCGCAAAGGCAAAGCATTGCATGCGACAACAACAAACTGGAATGTGACGCGAAGAGTAGCAAACCCCGTGTTTCTCACGAAGAAATGGCGCACAAAGCGTACTTACAGGTACAGATGAACGCGAATAAGTGTCTCACTTGTTATTTCACAATGTCTGAAAAGCGCGCCCTTTTCGCAAACTGAGACTGCGCAGCGAGTGCAGTAACCTTCGTGCGTCCGCTAACTACCACAGGATCGTTCCGGTAAAAGCCTATAACGCTTATGATTCTCCCCACTGCGAGTTAAGCGCGCGCACGCTTTAGCGTCAACCACCGCCGCATTCCACGTGGCAAAGTACGCATGTGAGATCAATGAGCGCGTCATCGCTTTGTGAAGATCTGGCGACGTGCGCTTATTGCGCCGTCTCGCTGTTAATGCTGAAAACGCGATAGTTCCCCCGAGAGGCGCACGCCACTGTAAGGGGTAGATATAAATAGCTGGCCGTTTCAACGTTGAAGGAGGTGCTCCTTCGTGGCTAAGCGGCTAACGCCATACACAAGAACGCAAGCACGTGGTATAGCAAATATTCCCTCGTTTGTGTTTTTAGATGGCTCATGATTTTGCCTGCATTGACAATCAATCATGTGCAAAATTAGGTGTGAACTTATCATTTCCAAGCAGTCGTGAACTTTTTGTCGCTAAGCCATTGTGCTCAATGTTTTTTTTTTTTTTCTAAAGTGACTTATGCTGCTGCTGGCATCGTTACGCAACCGTAAACATGCGACCGTTTAACATATATCTGTGCGCACGATATTTTTATGTATCTTTGGCGTCCTTTTGAAACGTTTCGCTCAATAAAAAAGACAACACAGTCACCTTACCTCTTCATGCTTCGCATAACATCGATTGCCAAGACACGTCGAATCTATATTTTTTTTAATGGTGCATAGCAATTCTTCCAATTGAAAATGTTCAGCTGCGTGAACGTCGTTGCATAGAGGGTCCTCTAGGCATCGACGCATCGAAACAGAGACAAGTCGCTGTTGCATCACGATGGAATTGTTGAACGTCTTACAATGAGGCTGAACAAGCTCCATCCAACAACAAAACCCAAACATACAAACGCGAGCGCGCGCAAGCACGCATTCCACGTTACGCATACCGATGCAGGCACACGTACGCATGCAAACATAGAGATTGCACATACATGTGTGTACATAGACTGATGCGCATGACTTCCTACGACGGAACGCCGATCAGCGCAGATGATACGTCTTCGTCGCCTGCATAAACAAAAGCAACAAAAACAAACAAAAAAAGAAGTGGAGTCTCTCACAGGACGCGGCATGTCCACGCAAGATGAAGTCGACAAGGGCGGGAACGAATCTTTTGCCGGCTGATCGCACACCGATGCGTGGCGGCATCTTGAAAGACTCGCCGGCTGGTCAGCAAAAAAGAAAGCAACAAGAATAAAACGCGGTCTTCAAGAAGTGCTGTGAAGGAACAGCACGGCGCGCGCACGCCCGTGCCACGTCACAAGGTGCGAGAACATAGATAAAAATTCATTACGGTCGGCGGAGAGACCAACACTCGGGGTGTACATAGATAGGTAGCAGGCGTGAAAATCCGGTTCCATCGCTAGCCCTTGCTTCGTTCTTGACCGTTCATTTATTCCGACACCCCTGACAACAACTTCAACACACCCCATCACGGCGGGAGCCCAGTTTGCGAAGTGCCCTCGGAAAATAGTTTTTCGCGGTGTGCAGGACGGGAAAAGAGAGAACCGAAGCGGGACTACGCTCTGCTTGACGAGAAAATGAAGCCAAGAACAAAACTTTGGACGTCTGTATTGAGAGCTGCTTAATGAAGCCGTCCAAGGCGAGAAAGCTCGTTTGTCTCTCGGCTCCTTTTTGTGCCGTGACCAAAGATGTGAGGGGCGTTGAGGTTGTTTGGTAAAAGCCGCGTTCCTTTATGGGAAAGCATTTGGACAACACATCTCTATATGTTGCGCGCCTATGCTGTGTGTATATGTGTTGGCCTTAAACGAACGCGCTGTGATAGCTGATAAAACATAGCCACAAAAAGTTGGCAACATAAATACGTCTTAAAACTCGAAGGCTTGTTTCTGCTCTGTAGAATGAGCGTGCGCACGCTGGAACGTTACGCAAATTATAAACACAGCTGCGCTTGTTATAAGCTACAACATGCTGCAAAGCCCTCAAGCTGGTGGTAGTGGCGACGCGCAAAACTTGTTGAATTAACTGCAATACCGTCTATGGGCCATATAATTGTCATGTTTTTTTTATGTTGGTTCCACCTCATGGTTTAGGCTATGCGACACTTTTGCTTTGCCCATTACATTTCAGGTTACACTGAAAGCGACCGCATTTACCTGTATATGTATGTTTCTATAGTACATTACAATTACATACATACATACATACATACATACGTACATACATACATACATACATACATACATACATACATACATACATACATACATACATACATACATACATACATACATACATACATACATACATACATACATACATACATACATACGCTTCTGAAATAATATCGAAAATAGAGATTCAAACGCTTTAGGCCAAAGCACTCCAATAATTTCAATTTATGTCTATCTCTTTTGTAGTCGATATCGATGCTGTCACGATTGAGTAAATATTTCAAGCCAGCGATTTGTAGACCAAGGCATCGTGGAATTATAGGGTCATAAACTGAGCTACAAAGCGCCTTCATTTTAAGAATGAAAGGAAGGCGTCTGGCAATGCGTACAAATGATTGTGCAATACGCACACAGGTGCCGTGCATGCAGCCGCAGAGCGTGAAGACGGCACGTCCAGAGTCTGTGGTACGAAAGGAGAAACAGCGCTGCAATACACCACCACCCCTTCCTCCCCTTTTGCTCACTGTCGATGCTTGATTTGCCTATAACCTGCGGATTACTTCGAGTAACGGAACACAATCAAGGGAATGTCGCCCGTAGTTTGTGATGGCGCTTGTACGAATACAGAAAATAAAAGCGAGAGAACGGTACCAAAGTTCTGTAAGATGTCCATTTAAAGAGAGATGCATTTTTGGATGGTTGCTAGGGGTTAGGAATCGCGAACGCTAAGTGCTAAAATTATATGCAAATTTCAAAACTGCGTACAATTAGCATGCAAAGACGACACGAATATTATATATCTAAACCTCTTTCATCCGGGCTTAGTTCCCTTTGCACGTCTATAGCATATGCTCGCAATGTTACAATGCCTCTCGACTTGACCCCCTCCTAAAAAGTAGATCCGTTTCATAAAACTTCGTGCCACAGCCAACACGACGAACACTGAAAAAAACGGAGTATTTGAGCCCGATGATCTTTTTCAGATGCGTCAACAATGAATCTAAGCTGACTTAATCACACGTTAGACGCCGCTTCAAGCAGATACACCCATAAGCACTGACGAATTACGTCTCACAGATATTTTCTCTCACTGCGGCACACTAAATTTGCGAAATTTCCATACCATTGTAGTTGGTAATGCGGTCACATTTTTGCGTGGAAAGCGTTTATTTCCCATATTTAGGCCACAGAAGATTGGTTCAATCTGTGACAGCGCACTATTTCGGTCTCTGTGCTGCTTTTTTATATAATATATATGACCGTGGTGCTTGGACACTCTTCAGAACAGCACTTGTGAATTGAAGAACCCTAATAAATTAATTAAGTTCATACAAGATCGGGGCCTGGTTGAACACTCAGGTATTTAGTAATAAAGTTACCTTATTAAACATATGACTTCTTTTCTATAAGTTCAAGCAAAATTTCACTTTACTCTATCAACTTCATACCGTGACTAAATCTTAAGCGCACCCGTGGGGGGCGATGCGGGCGGAGAAAAAACACCGAGCTTGTAACCATGGCTATGCTGTGTATGAAAGAGCTTTTTTTTATTTTTTTCTCTCCACTTTGTTTATCTAACCATTTCTTCAGCTTACACTGTACGTTTTAAAAAAGGAGGTTCAACTCACTGGCTGGCGCACCTCATTTGTCATCTGTCTTTCTCTTTCTCTCTTATTACACACACACACACACACACACACACATATATATATACATATATATATATATATACAACATCAAGACTGAAGGCATGAAACTTTAGCAGTGTAAGCTGCCTTGTTCAAAACTTGCTGGTCAGCAGCCGAATGCCTTATCCACTTCACCACCGTGGCTGGTATATAGAACGGTTGTGTCGTGTTTCCTGCCTATCATCCCTTTTTCTTGGTACGATAGGTCGGAAAACTGACAGGACTTATTAATCGTCATCCTGCGCAAACGAATCATAATTCTCTTTTAAACGCGCGGATAAGTTGGTGAATTGTTTTCTGTGCTCTTCCAACAGTTCGGTACATGTACGTAAGTACCTAGTCAAAATACATGGCAGTGCACATGATAATCGGACAAAGCAATGCCGTTTATGCATGTCCATGAAGTCTACAGATATATATAACTTGTACACGTGCAGACTGTTGCTTACAGTAAACGGCCTCAATTTTGGTATTTTCTGCGACTGGCAGTTGAGTTGGGGTTGGGGACAAAGAGGCGGTGATGTTCTTTAAGTGGTGATTGATTGAATGCAGTCCATTTTCGCGTACGTCAGGATAGAGCTTTTACCAAGCGCTCTCTATTGTAGTCAGCTGTCAGTCCGATTTGAACCCAGTAACTGTTATGCCAGTGACTCAAACCCATACATCATTGATTCGGCAAAGCATTCAAGCTGATATAACGTCTGATGAAAGTGGCGTCAACTTCAGTAGAGCAGCTGATGCAACCAGCGTCAATACCAGTGAGCTGCCTAATACAAAGGGCCTCAGACAAGTCCCCAGTCTCATGCAATCCACGGCAAGTTTTGCGGTGCGCCTGACGTATCCGACGGCAATATTCACGCAACGTGTGGCAAGCCCTCTCATCTACGTGTGCATATCCAGAATGCGACCAATGGCAGTTCGTGATTGGAGGCTTCGAACTATTGGCTGATCCTAGCGAACCCCACAGGATGTAAAAGAACCAAGGTGCCCAAAGCCGCAAGAAAGCGACTGGAGAAATCCGGAGTCGTCACCGCATGCACCTCAACGCGAGTTTAATAAGCTATCGGCACCAGTGCCGAATATGTAACGCCTATGTTTATACTGTATATACATTCTTGCCTTAACTCACCGTCACTTTAATTATCCGCCTATAGTCTTCAGATCTGTGCAGGGGCAGCCGCAAGCTGAGATACCAGATATCCAACACAACGCAAGCTCAAATGGACAGCTCACTATATCATATGCGCACCTGTGTTTGTAAATTTCACCCCAAACGAAAAAGCGATCACTGTTTACAATAGTCAAAGCCGTACCCTGGTTTTTCAAAGCCGAGAGCCTTAATTACTAGCTATGCATCGGGGAATACAATATCCCTTTCACTATTAGGCACTAAAGCAAAATATGTATCGAAAGACATGAGTGCTGCATTGCGTACTCTGCGTGTTCGACGCATATCCACATTGCAAGAAATAGCGCGAAAAAATTTGGCCTGAATGGAAAGGGACATGTCGCCCATGTTTGCCTTCTGGGTGTGGTGCAATGGGAAAACAAATGCATAATAAAATCATCAGGCAACCGGTCATGCAACTGACAAGGTTGGGCTTCATTTATGCGGCCATAATTTATTTTAATATCAATAATATTATTACTATTTGCCTTAGCCAGGTCTGTACCGCAAATACTTGCGGTGCCAGTGGAAGGTGACTGAGCCATTTGATTTTACCTCGCGGCTTTGCTACTAATTTTCCGCACGACACGACTCGTTAGTCCTTGCCGTTAAGTGTGTTTGCCGCGAGCAGACGATGACCTCACGCTGATGGTGCTCCTCAATTGTCTATACGAGGCACGCGATCGTTTGTGGTAGATAAATACTTCCTTAGTGACAACTATGACACTTTAGTCATGAAATATAAATGATGACGCAGTTACATGCAGGAGACGGAAGGAATCACTTTGCTTTTTCTTCTGCTCACCTTGTTCTAGTTTGTGAGCAAGCTTTTATAAAAAAATGTCGAAGCTGAAGACGCAGGTGCCTAAGTATATTGGCGATAACACTCAGCCATTACTGCGATTGAGCGAATCTGCCAACGATGTCTCTGGTAGCCAATGTTGGAGGGGCTGCTGTGGTTGATCAATACAAAATGGCGCTTGATTTAGTGCTTTGCCAATGACGCCTCTGGTGGTCGGTAATGACTGCATCCCGGGGGTATGTCCCTAACCCGCTGCCCTTCGGTTCCATGAACTGCCAGAAGTGGATCTGGAGGACATCGCTGTGGCCTCTTCACGTGTTCAAGTGACGAAGAGCCTGCGATAGACAGCCTCGAATTTGGCTGCTCAGTGATAGTAAGGCTCTGTCAAGGATTGTCCCGAGATGGGTCCACACACGAAGTCTCAGGTGTGGATCGCGAAGCCCGCCTAACGAGCTGTGTCAGTGTCGGTGCCTCGTCGCGGGGCGTTCTTCGATGCTTGCTATGAAGGACCTGCAGGACACTGCATCATCGGGCCCACGCTCATCAGAAGCTCCAACCTCGAACTACAAGGGTGGAGTCGTTGGTGCAGGCGGCAGCAAGACCATCGTGACAGCCCCTTTGACCTCTATCAACGAGGGAGGAACGAATAGTAGCTGTGTGGTCGAGGTTCTGTGTCTCCCAGCTCGCATAAGCAGTGCACAATGGGTCGGTAAGAAAGGGGTCGCAGGCTTGTGAAAATGACAAAACACAGTACTCAACCAGGCACACGATTCAGGTCAACATATTTCTGACGTCTTTGTAGCAGTGTGATGCTTTGGCTGCATCGCGAAGGTGGTTCATGACCACAAGCCATTTCCGATAATCCGGCAAAGCATGGCGGGTGCCAAGGAAAATAATTGCGTCGGCCAATAGAAAAACGTCTTTCTGAAAGCCAAGAAACTGCGGTATTTCGCAGGAAGGTTGGATGGTAAGATGGCAGGCGAAAATCCAGATTGCGCCACCGACAAGAATACGGTTGCTTTGAGTACTGGTGGGGGAACGCCAGAGCTTGCGACGATTTTCGTGTAGGCTGGGCTCAAGTTTTTGCGTGGTGACTGCAGCCAACATGGCATCGAGTACGCACAATGTTGGCAAGGTGGCAGATGACAGCTTGGAGCTCAACGCTGCCAAGGCTTCAGACATGACGCGGAATTGCGAGATGGTGTGCTGCAGCTGCACGGCACTGTCGTATGAGCCTGTTGGAGAGACAGGGCGTGCACATGCGAGAGTATATAGGAATCATGGTCCTCTTGTTGGTAAAGTGCATGACTAAGGACGCATGCACAGCATCCCTTGGGAACCCAGAATTGGCCAGCGTCCTAGACACGGAATCCAGGGAAGCGGAACTCGTTTTTTTGTGTCGTGAAGTGCGATAGCGACGCCCATGAAGCGAGGTTCACCCATCGAAGAGGCCTCGACGTTGTACACGGAGGGCACTTCAAGAGCAGATAGGCTAACAGGGGCCATATCTATGCCGTCCCTAGGCGAGATGGGCACATGCTCATGTTGGCGCGAAGTAATCGTCACCGGAGAAGTTCTGCCGCACCACAATGCCAGCCCGGGCGCCGCCCGCTGATCGTGTGATCGATACTTGCCGCGACGGTCACTTGCCCCGTCCCATCAATGGGGAAGCAGCACAGCGTTGCACAGGAGGACGTGTCGCATCTGGGGTTCACCAAAGCATTTCGACGACTGTTCAGTCGTAAGAGAAACAAGAGAAAACACCCGTTCACTGGGCCGGCGTGATCTTGTTCTTGTTCAACTTCTCTTGGGGTCTATAACCCCAGTAGGAAATTGATTGATTGGTTGGTTGGTTGCTTTCTCGACATCTTCGCGCAGCCCACTCAGAGGGATAGGCCATGAATCGGACAGTGCCTTGCTTTTAAATTAATTCACATCTTGAGGACCTTTTTCACCTGGTGCAACCTACTATGAGGTATCGGCCATGAAACGAGTGGTTCCTTTCGATATGAAAGAATTTGTTCATAATGTTAAAATGTTAGGCAATACACACTAAACAAAAATGACCTGAAATAACCTCAAAAACTGGGTAAACCATTTGTCCTCTAGCGCACTACCTTTCCTGGGTTTTTTTTTTACCACCTACTACCGAGGTAAAAATTTACTCTCGTGCTAACTGAGTTTTTGAACGTAGGGAGAGTAGTAAATATTTACCCCAGTGAGGGTTTCAGCGAGTATAGAGGGAGTAAATTTTTACTACCTTCACAAGGTTTTTGAGGTGATTACTGGGAGTTATTTCTGGTGGTAAAAAAATAAAAATTGACGGGTGCATTCGGCCAGAGACGACAAATTTATTAAATAGCAGAACTGATTGAATTTATTGAACAGCAGAATTGGTGACACATAGATTCACATACAGACAAACACGCACACACAACAAATGCAGAATAATACACCACTAGAACAGACTGCACGCGTTGCTCGACTACACTTCGACAATCCGGTATATATATAGGCACGACTTTTTGACCGGCCAAGTAGTACCGGTAGGAGAGCTCTTTTTTTCCATCGATTAACAACAACGCTTGAAGGTGCAAGCGTAAGCTTCAGGTGGGCTGCAATGCACTAAATGTCACACCGACCTTTTATTATAAATCTACACGATCTCACCTTTTTGATTATCCAGCTTGGCACACCGGGCTCTTTGCCCCACGCGTGTTAGCACTGCTGATGCACAAGTCCATAAAATATACCTAAGTACACACAAACCATGGTAGCTCAATGATTTTAATTGAGCGACGGTGCACAAACACAGTAGCAGCACGTATTCATCACAACGGGCGCAGAGGAGCGGTGCACGCCTACACACAAGCTTCTTACCGACGGCGTTCTAGGCCTTTTCGAGGAGCACGGCTATCCGATGAAACACAGCTGGCGATCACAGAACACATATCATGTGCGAATTTCGTCGTCATTTCAGACACAGATGAACAAGTGACCGCTATCTTGCGTAGACGGGGCGGTGTATGCATACTTCCAACGAAAGACCACCATCCGGGCAGGTCCGGATTTTCTTCGTGCTCACCGGCCGCCGCTTGTTGGTTCCGTCTGCCTCTTATCGG
Organism: Rhipicephalus microplus; assembly: GCF_043290135.1. Taxonomy (NCBI): domain Eukaryota; kingdom Metazoa; phylum Arthropoda; class Arachnida; order Ixodida; family Ixodidae; genus Rhipicephalus; species Rhipicephalus microplus. Next base: position 154,426,928 of record NC_134706.1, on the reverse strand, counting down.
CTTCGTGCTACATGTTTGAGAACAGTTGGTGCATGAGGTGGGCAATTCGGGCAGCACTTTACTCGTGCAGACATCGCCTACTGTGGAACAAAATATATGCGATGCTTCTTTCACCTGCCCCGGCGACACACTCCCACTGGTCACTGGTGGCCGCGGCTCGGTGCCGACGACAGAGTGAAGCATTTTGCTTATTGCTTCTCCAGCAGGCAAGCACGGACGATGACACCAAATTGATTTTGTCACCACTGGCAGATCTGGAGATATCCGCGAACTGGAGATATCCGCGACGTGCAGGTTCGGAGGCGCTCGGAAGAGCACGGTCGCTCGATGATGTAGGCAACACGTGAGATCCATCAGCCCAACCAGACACACAGATACCGAGCTTCTTGCACTGTCTGTCTCCAAAGCCACCGCCGAGCAAAAGCAACAATTTGCGAAAATATGCAGGACAACTTTCCACAGCAGGTTTTCTTTCTTTTTTTTTCTCTTTTGAGAGGCCCCCCCCTCCGTCTTTTTCTTTTTTTTTTCGTTCAAAGAATGCTGTTCTCGCTTGTTGTGCTTATGCTGCCCCCAGTTCCAGTAAAGGTGCGCTGACTCGAAGTTGGTCCGGAGGCACGGCGATGAAAAAAAAAAAAAAACATATGTGGGCTTTGCGTACCTTCAGTATTCACTGAGAGCGTCACAAGGGGGGTATGGGGCAAAAGCCACCGAAGCGGCTGCACCTTGCAGTCACGTGGTAATAAACTCTAAAACGCAGGTTAAAAATCACGTGATAGAAAACTCCCTAAGTGGTAAAACTGGATTTTGACATCCTTTTACTACTTGCCTGAGAGGTGGTGGTAAAACTATGTCATGTACCATCTTTTACTCCTACGCGAGGTAGTAATTTTAAACGCGAGAGAGTTTTCAGAGGTCATGAGCCGGAAAAACCCCAAACTCGGATAGTTTTTGCTTACAGTGTAGATAGTCTTGAGTTAACTTCTTAGATTCTTTCATGAGAAAAAAAGAAGGAAAAAGTTTTTTAAAACAAATATGCTTGATTTTCATAACCTCAAAATCGAATTGGGGGGGGGGGGGGTAGGGCCAGCTGTTTGCCCTCGTCTTTCTCTACCACGTGCTGGTTGAACACGAGCCTAAGGCTACGCTGCTTCTGATCGTCACCACACTGTTCACTTTCTTCTGTATTTCTGAAACAGATCTCTTCACGTATTTGTTGGAAAACGGAAAACTAAATAGAGATGCAGTAAAAAAGAACAAACTACTCGAGAGTACAAGAGGCGCGGGACACCCCAGTTCTCGAGCGTTAAATAGGCTGGGGAGAAGTAGGGGGCCGTATGCTGGAGGGTTGTGTTAAAGGAGCGTTCAGCAATACGTTCAAAACAAAATGCGTAAGCAAGAGAAGAAGCTCTAGACGGAGCAGTGGGGGATGGGGTGGCAGTACCTCCAATCGCCCTGCTTTACGGTTCTCAAAAAGGTTGACATATAAAAACGCAACGTCGTCCATGAAGAAAACTGAGAGGGGAAAGCCCATGGCGCCGATCGTGGGGACAGAAATCTCGTGGGATGCGTGTTGAATGTTCCCGCTTACAAGCGTCCTTTCAATCGCAGCCATAGATCTCCATTACGATAGGGCCTCCTCGCGGGTATAGCAGGCGAGGCGGCATTGGAGTCGTCTGCTCGTTTACGGAACCTTCTGCTCATCACCGTTCCTTGCCAACGTTCTCTTCATGCCGTACTTTTAGTAAGGCAAAATTTGTTGATATGCCTCCTCAAACGGGCTGAAGTAACCATCGGTGTCAGCGATCACGATACCAGTGATGTAAGAAATATAATCACGTGAGGACGTCCCACTATTGCGACATCATTACGTCCCTGGTCACCAGAACTGTTGCCGTCGTCACGAAGTCACCGTGACATCCCATAATTTGTAGCCTGACGTCACACGCTGACTTCATTGCATGACATCATCACTTGCTGGAAAGTAGGCCGACACGGGAGGCGCTGCAAAAAACACGTAAGGTCTGGAAATCTTTAAATGACTCTGATTTCCGGAACAGTGTTAAACTTCGGGGAGAACCGGGACAGGAGTACGGAGGGTGAAGGGTTTATGAGTGTGTAGATTCTGGGTGTAAGGGTCTCCATGTGAGGAATCTCCACCCCACCAGACAATAAAGCTTCGCTCACGCCTCCCTGTACAAATCCCAAAAGAGATTCAGCTCTGCTTGTTATGCCCCTGACACACGGGCACCCTGAAGTCCTTTAGACAAGGGGACATCTTTCGGAAAGGCGTTCGGGCGCAGTGACACACGACAAAGGAGTAACTCCTTTCCGGCAAAGATCCTTTTCGCAAAAGCAGATCCCGCATCTGCTTTTCTGGCAGGAAGGGAGTACTCTCGCATACAGTGTGCATAATTTATCAATAGAATAAAACGTGTCGCAACACTTCGGTGCCCTGTCAGTATTTTTTTGCGCTGAAAAAATGTTTTCATTTTCTGCAGCAGTGCGATTTGTTGAAAAGTGAAGGCCTATAGTCTGTCCATACTCTCAAACGCCTGCATTACGTCACTAGCGCGATCATGTTAGGGTTGGCAGCGGCAGTTGCTGTGTCGGCGACATAGTATCTTGTTACAATGGAGTCGGCTCAGTCGGTGAAGAAAAATCCGCGCGTCCAGTGGACTGAAAAGGAGACCTGAGAGCTGATAAAGCTATGGGAAGACCATTTGGACGCCTTGCGAGGGCAAAAGCACAACGGTAGAGTGTACAAGGCGATTGCCGAGAGCCTCACCGACGCCGGTATTCCCAATAATGAAACGCGGCACGCCGTCACTGACCCAGCTGGACGCAGCTATGGTGGCTAGAACTTCTAGCCACCATAACGCAACCATGTAAAAAGCACGACAAAAAACAAAAACAGCAAAACACCGACTGTTCATAGTTGCCAGACAAACTTAAGTTGCTGCTAAAAACGCAAAAAAGCGAAAGAAAATTACAGGTATGCGCAATATAGGCCACCAGACAATAAAAAAAAACGGTTTTATGCTCCGGCGTCACTGAATGTGATGTACATACGCAGATTCTTTTTAATATTTCCAATCTTGCTGCTTCCACAAACAGCGCCATTTTTTCTGCAGCGTTCTTCTGAGGCACCGCCTAAAGCAGTAGTCCGGTGCCGTGTGTCATCAGCGCCACTCCTTTCTGCAAATGGTCCCCTTAGGTGACAAAAGGGGTTTACTTCAAAGTACTTTACTTTTGCCCGTGTGTCACGGGTATTACCCACTGTCACAAAAGAAATATTTTTTACAGCAAAGCTGTACATGGCAAAGGCATGTACCTCGTCTGCGGGCAAAATATATGCGCCACAGACATTCAGCCAAAGTCGCCATTCATCACTGGTCCATCAAAAATGAACAAGCGAACACAGAGGCTGCAAACACAGACATATGTGCCACACTTGCATATTGGGCACAACGCAATACTCATCAGCATTACCCCGACAGAAAATTTACCAAGCTTCACTAACTTCATAATGGACATACTAATTAAACAGAGGAGCTAGTGGCATTTTGAGTAGGTCCTCTCTTTTTTTTCATTTCCTATGTATTTTCTTTTATTCGGCTCTTGTTTCATTTGCTTTAGTAGTCTTAAGCATTTTGATGCAACAAGACCCGCTGATATTCCATACGGCGTAGGTGAATAAAGGTGAGTTAACTATGAACAAGAATTTTTTTTCCAATGGTTGACGATTAAATCAAATACAATCACTGTTACGACTCATTTATTGTTTTGTCTCCCTCAACAGTCTGCATCAGAATAACGTCGCCGTAGCCGTTCACGCACCCATTGTGGGTGAGACTTCAGGAGAGCAATTCTTCTTCGGAAGAGCACAAGACCGGAAAGTACAGCACCAAAGATTGTAGCAGGGTCCTTCATTACTTCTCCCTGGACGTCGAACCACCGTGTAACTCAATGAGAATGTTTTACATACCACACGCACATTCCATGGTGCAGCGCTGGAGCACCTAGACGGAGTATACGAGAAAACTAGCTGCTGCTGGCCGCCATTAGCGTAGTATGGGCGCGGAGTGGTGTTGTTTGTGTTTTCCCCTGCTTTTTCCTCTTCCCAGTCACGTCGTCGTGACGGCGATGCCCAACACCTGTTGTAAGCCTGTCTGTCAATGGGGATACAAGGGCACCTTCAGAAAAGTCCCTCTCTTCTTTTTACCAGCCGACGCAAAATAACGCGACAGGTGGAAACGTTCAAACCCGTGACGGAATACTGAGATTTTCGTTCTGCTCCAAGTACGTTCGCGTGCGCGAAAAACATTTCACTGCACAGGATATTATACGAGTGGACATCTTCCCAGTGAATGCAAAGATCGATTCACTGCCTCGAGTTCAACCAACTTTGGCGGAAGACGCCGTACTTAGAATCTGTGAAGTTTGCCTGCTTACTAACTCAAATCAAAACAGTGTTCACGCTTGAGATTGATACATTGGCAGTTATTCTCGACAATATACCACTGGAGCTTGTTATATACATTCAAGAAATGATTCATCGTCATTCAATGAAGGACTGCATCTTAGATTATTTTTGGGGCTATGTCGTAAAGAGGTCCGCTAAAATATGGTGCAAGGACTACCTCCAAACGCTCAGAAGCAGCTCCCGAGAGCCAGCCGCATTGACTAAAGTTAAGAAGAGACAATTTTATAAAATTTCATCGAAGCAACCATTGTGCCTCCTGCAAATTGTGGAGGAATGTAACTTGTAAACCGTAGAAATATAGGCTGTGCCAATGTCTACAAGAACACGGTTGACAATATACTGCTGGATGACCGCAGTTCCTCAGCCTGCCATGCTGACTGTAAACACATTTTGTGAACACTACGGCAGATGTGAACTTTTCTGTTAAGTGCTTTTTACACTTTTCTACGCGCGAACAAAACGAACTGTTCTGTGCTGGAGGTCGTCCATCCTGTCCGGCCATTGAAGGGAAAAAACAAAGGACCTAAATGTTTCCATGGGATATTGTTTTGTGTCATTCACTCCACCTCTCAACTTCTCCAGCACAATTTATAAAACGCTCATTTATTAGGTTGTACGTTCCTGTGCTAATGACAATTTGAGATTCTCGAAATGGACCAGTAATGACACCAAAAAAGTTAAATATGTGACGAGTTTTGCCGACGTTTGCTTGCAAGGCGTAGTGAAATTCCAATATTCAAAAATATGCCCACTTCCAGGTAAGTGGCACAAAACTTTTCTTCCTGTTAGGCAGACATCTGTCGCATTATAAACACACCATTTGGTTTGAAAGAAATATCTAAGTGTATTAATAAAGATTGTGGAAAGGTTCAACGCTCTTACTTGGCATTATTAGCTTCAAAGCTATAATTCCCAAGTTAGGGCCCCGCCGCGGTGGTCTAGTGGCTAAGGCACTCGGCTGCTGACCCGCAGGTCGCGGGATCAAATCCCGGCTGCGGCGGCTGCATTTCCGATGTAGGCGGTAATGTTGTAGGCCCGTGTGCTCAGATTTGGGTGCACGGTAAAGAACCCCAGGTGGTCAAAATTTCCGGAGCCCTCCACTACGGTGTCCTCCACAATCATATCGTGGTTTTGGGACGTTAAACCCCACATATCATGCAACTTAATTGCCAAGGCTGCTATACAGGCTTGTTTTCGCCACACGAACTTCTATTCGCAGTGTAGTGATGCCCTAGAAAATTAAGTGAAAATCAGTCCAACATTGAGCGTTACGTAAAGCCAGAGCCGGTCTACTCTGCAACTTCTGGCGCAAAATATCTTACAAGATGAAGCGCATATGAAGCGCCTATAGATACAAAACGAAGCGCCTACAGAGTCAGCCAGGGAAATGAAAGTCGACGCTCAATCTGCGCTCGGCAGTTTCTTCTACATCAGTCACCAGCAATTTCTTCCGAACGAGAAATCCCGGGAATCGGGGAGGGGGGAAGAGTGTGAGTGTGGAAAAAGAAAGAAACGCAGAACTTGACTTCCGAGCAAAGGCAGCGTTATAGGCAAATGGGAAGGGCTCGGCCGGCGGGCTGCGAGAAACCCTTCATTTGCATATGCAAATGAAATGCTGTCATGCCAGAGTGGCATCGAAGGGCTCATGCTAGCTTCCGCATTTCTGGTACGACCAGCATGTCCCTAGCAGTCGTCTGCTATCCGCTGGCGCACATTACTGCGCAGCGAAAGGGCCGATCCTACCCTCCCTAAAATGATTTCTCCTTGCGAGGGAAATTACAGTGGCATAAGTTCTAGCTAAGCACCGTGATTACTTTTCCTGCTCAAAGGTCACGTGGTGCTGTGATGGTTTCGTAACCCTTCTGAATCCATCATTCTGTCTGTTTTAAGCTCGTACACCCTAGTTACTTTCAAGAATAAATTATGTACTATAGGTTATGGCTCCCTAAAATGAAGCCGCCGGCACCTATTTTCATACGCAAAATAAAGCGTATATAAACATTATGCCTGTATAGTATATGCGAAACGATGCTAGCGGAATAGTGCCAGCGAAATTCTAGGGTGCTGAGCGACGGCGGGGACATCTTACAGCACTTTCTTGAAACACAGTTACTGTCACACGGTTGTCATACATGCGCGAAATCCCAGATTCCTGCCACTAGAAAATATCAGGTTCCAACACTAAACACAGGGTTATATTGTGGACCATAATCGTACTTGTGATAGATAACCTTTTGAATTACGTGTACAAGACTGCTGTTAGAGCTGAATAATGCCGCCGAAAAAAGCGTAACGCAACCATGCGAAATTATCACCTCTGAGCGCCATTTTTTTTTTTCGTTGACATATGCTGGGGTGTTTTCACGAAACACAGCCCACTTCAAAGCTTCTTGGAGCAACGGCGTGCCAGGGCATTTCACATGTGCTTTGCTAATGTGCATATTTATCTTGGAACTTTCCATTGTTAGCAAGCTATTGCCGAGTTTTCGAGAACAGAAGGCTGCCTGCTCTAACATTTAGATTTTACATTCCTTGTCATAATGTAGGAAAACAACGTTGTGCACCAAGTTCGTTCATTTTGGAAGCACCAGAGAGAAGAAAGAGGCAAGGGTGATTGCAGGTCAAACAAAATCATGGCTTTAAATATGAACGAGAATCCAATTAACAAAACAGCAGGGTACGTGTGTTCACCTTAGAACCAGCGAAATTCATCATTTCTAAACAGGAGCCCACGTCGCTTGCATAATACAATGCAAATCAGATGACGGGGTCAATACGCAGGAGCCAGAGAAACAAGAACACACACACAATGCACAAGAACGTGGAATAGATGGCCATCGAATGCTCATGCTTGGGATTAGTCACGTGGCGTTCAAGAGCCAAAGGCAGGCAGAGCTCTGTAATGTCGCTTCATGAATTTGTTCCGACTGAGCTCGAGCTTCACGCTGGATAACCAGAAACGGAACTTTGCTTGCACCCGTCTTAGAACTATCACGCACTGCAAAAACAGTCTGGGCGTGCTCTTGAGCATTTGCTCAGACAAGAGCGTTTGGAGCGACATATTGGCCACAATTTGAAGGCATCATATTAAGAAAAGGGAACTCGGCAGGGTGGATTAGGAAACAAACACGATGTAGCCGATATCATAGCTGATTTAAAAAAATATAAATGGGTACGTCAGTTACATATAATGTTACAATATGTTCAAATTATACAATAGTGGTCCAAAGTGTAACTCCGTAAGAAGTAGCGTAAAACTATTTTCATTAGGCTGAAATTTCAAATTTTGCAGGCCTTGAATCAAATAAGCTCGCTAGTACATCAGTAACTGAGATTCATTTATAGATGGCCTTAGCAGTTATCGCACAAAATAGGCCGATGAACAAAGATAGGTTACAATAGCGATACTGATTACGTAGGTCATGCATCAAATAAAACTCAAATTTCATGCATTTCATGAGACTGAAGAAGAAGTTAGCAGGGCGAGACACTGACGAAAAGTGAAGTTCAAGCACGTGACTTCATGTATAACTCCCCATCATAAAATTACTAAAAGCAGCAGGTTGGTGTGACTTAGCGTTGTTGAAAATTCATCGCAGTGCAGCGACATTTTGCTTATCAGATATCTCAAGCTATATTAATGGCCTGTCAGAGACCTTATCACACAAAGTAAGCGATACGAATTAACATTTTTGCTGTCAGTTCGCTTATTACAATAAAACTAATAGTTTGCTGTTTGCATGTGAAACCAACCTTTATTGTAAGAGGACAGTACGCATGCGGTCGTTTCTAACCCGTCACCTCAACTCATAAGAGACAATCATCGTAGCGATTACCTTTATCTGCATCAATATTTTTCTACTGAAAGGAATGAAATTCGTGCAGCGATTTCAAATCATGCGTTTTCTTCATCATATTGGCGCATTCTCGAAATGTGCTACAGGTTTCTCATACTCATCAACCGTGCTTACATCCATATCACTGCTGTCCACATATTGTGCCATTAGCTACAACTTTTTTCACGGAATTGTTTATGGCGGAGTCCACTGCTGCTCCACTGACGTGCTTCCGTCATGAAAGGGACGTCGAAAAATGCATACTAGGCAGATCAAAAAAAAATTTACGAACCCGGTTGAAACGGGCGTCGACGCGGGTGCTGGAAGAACTGTTAGAAGCGAAAGTTGGTGGTGTCTTTACTCGAAAAACGTTTCTTTTAAACGCAAATACGTGAGGAGCGGGTTCACTGTCGTGTAAGTTTCATCGCACATAAACGAGCCCAAAGGGTGTTTCCACTCGACGTGTAGTCAAGCGTTGCAGACGGTGGAGAGGGTGAAGCGAGAGAGGTGTCTTGTGAGTGGGTGGAGGAGCAACACCTTTAGGTGTTTTGGGAGGAGCCAGCAGCTGCTGTGAGGGAGGGAGAGAGTGACGTTGAGACTTTACCTACTTGGAATCAGGCACTGCGCCGTGCTCCCGACCGGGTTGCAGAAATTAGGTGCATTTTCTCATCTTCTAAGCACTACCACCACCTACTTGGCATCGTTTCGACAACCGCCTTGGAAGCAACGCAGTGTGTCGCTTCGGCACGAAGACATGGAAGAAGCGCGTTACACTGGCAAGTCAAAGAGCTGCTTCGCATCTAAAACCAGAGGGCAAGCATGTGTCTCGTGGCATCGAACCAACAACTTCATGATTCTCAGCGCGCGACGCTGACCACTACGCCGCAGAGCGCACGTTGTCTGTAATGCTAAAAGCAAGCCATTTTTATAAACCATACAACGTTTGGCAGCCCTGAGTGCTTCAAAACTTTAGCGCGTTTTCGTTAGCAATGGCGAGATGGGCGACATGCTTACGTCGGGCGCACTCAAGAGGCCGTCTGTTTCACTAAGCGCCGCCTCCACGGAGCGTGGTCTCTCCTACACGCGCGCTTAACGAACCCGTATTTCGGAAGAGGACGAAGGTCACTTTTCACGCTGCCACGGCCGCGTTTAGGAAAGGTGCGCGCTGCTGACACATCACAGAGAAAGAATTATGATAGTTGTTCGCGCTTGTCTTGTGTATACTTGTGTGCTCGTCTCGTGCGCCTTTTTTTATCTTTGAACAGCGGGCTTTAAATATCGAGCTGTGACAGTTGTTAGTCCGCGATCGACCCGTTTATACGAATTTAGTGCGTGATTTGTACTTGGGATGTACGCTCCACGTTTCCAGCTGCCTGCTGCTCCTAACTTGACCTTGCAATGTGTTGCTTTTGCTGAAACATTGCACAATAAACACTCAACACCTCTGTCGAGACACGTTTCAATTTCGTGTTGAGCCAATGTCTACATAGGCGTATCAGCCACGTTTATTCGCGTGATGCTTTATTTTAGTAGCATGAAACCACGTGCAAACAACGCGTCACGAGTCCAGCTGCCCCTGAAGACACACACACGCGTAAAAATCTCCCTTAATGACTGATTCATGATCACCTAAAAATGGGGAGGCTAGTACTAACTGTTCTTTTTATTTAAATATGAGAAAGCACCATCTACGATGGCGAAATTGCGAAAGCGCCACAGCGTGTGGGGGAGTAACACGTTTCTTGCAGTACCATGTTAATTCATTGCTGTTGTGCAGATGTTGATGATTGTTAAAAACGGTCGAAGGTTTTCAAAAAGCAAGAAAAGAGAGGAACGCTCAAATAAAAAAAAAACGCAAAGTCAAAATAACGATCAACGGAAGAGGGACGTAACTGCCACACCATCATTAGGAGAAAAGGAAGTCCTTGCTAAGTAAGCTAAGAGCGTGATCTATGCAGCCGCGAAATGCGCGCCAAATTATCCGCATTTCACTCTTCGACACCTTGTGCAGTGCCGACGCAGTCCACACTTTATAACTTTTCACACGCAAGGTTTTCATGCTCACCCAGTGACAACACACACACACACACCATTCGGTGTTTAGTGCCATACACGAAACACATTTGCGACAGCGGTTCACGGGGGCGCCGAGGGCCACAGACGGACAAAGCTGGGAAGAAATCAAGCGCCAATATTTCTAATTTGCTGTCTTTCATGCAAGCGTCTTACTAAGCAACGGAAAGCGAGAGCTTGCTTAGGTTTCCAACTCAGGTGCTCTTGACAGACGAACCTCACGTTAGGCTTACGTAAGTGATCTCCGGGGTGCAAAGTGGGCCTGGTTGTGGGCAGCGATCGCGTGAGCTAGACCAGCTAAGAAGACAAATGTTGAGCGGTCAAATTAGGCACGGTTTTTAGGAAGGCCCGCAGCATTTGGGGGCGGAAATGACAGGCGAGCAATCGAGAGTTAGCCGGCGCGCGTGTGCACAGGACACGAAAACGGTCGGCGCTTCCGCTGTCGGGAGATCAGTGGTGGAGGCAAGGTTTCGTCACCGCAAGACGGTGCCTCTGTGCGGCGCCCGCAGCGGCGCCTGCTGGCGTTTTTCTCCCAAGTTATAAATTTTTTCTGTTTGTTGCATTTCTCTCTCACTGATTGCACCTTTCTTAGCGAGAACAACGGCAAGACAACAGCTCGCGTCCACTCTTTACACTTCCCCTCGGCGTATGGGGCTCACTTAAACGTTCGTTTCCGGTTGCCTGTGTTTCGTGTTCGAAGACACCTGTTGCATACGAACAGGCCTCAGGCAACCAACGGTGCAGAACCTCTGTATTGTTTAGAGTGTTCTTTTAGCTTTTCAGTTCCAGTATTCTGCATCAGTTTGGCATGTAGATTTTTTTTATATAAAAGGCCGTAGCAATAGTGAGGAAGCTTCGTTCAATGTGAACAGGAAGCTGTAGAAAGGGTGAGAGAAGAGGTGTCGACAATCATGAATTTCGTGTCGTAGTTGCTGGTAAAAGCTCGTTCGAGTGAACGTGTGCGCAATATTATAATGTTTAGTCCTATAGTAAGCTGTAACAGATCCACACTTCGGACACCGTGAAAGAACGATGCTTGTGGTATGTGTTCTTTTTGTGTGCCGCAACACATTTGAAGCAAATTGACTCCGGACAACGCATGCATGATGCGTAGTTGGAGGCAAAAATATTGTCTTAAAATTTAAGTAATTCGAAGCACCAATACTGCATGAAATTTTGATGAACTCTCGAGACTATCGAAGAGAAGTGTTTTTTGACGATTGAGTATGCCCACCGTCATTATTCTTGCGCCCTCCTGCACTAAACTCTAAGCCCTTAATGCATGCGCACGTGAGAATCTTTTAAATGCGGAAGATGTTGTTAGCACAAAGTGCCAGTGCCAAATATTAAGAATCTGTTTTGAAAATTCATACATATAATGATTACAGCAACAACAATAATGGAAATATTATTAATAATTTTACTATTAACGAATATTCAAGGACTCTTTCAGGGAGCTCTGTTGTTCGCTACATAGTCGCTGTCGACTCCTATTGATGACATACGTACATAGCTGCCACTCAACACTTACCACGGAATATTTAGGCTCGCTGCCACGCTTCGCTATTCTCTGAGCAATATTATCATTGAACCACACACATAACAAAAATGAACCTGCCTACAGCATAACACTTAGTTTGTGCAGTGAAGCTCAGCAAATGGGACTCAGTCCCAGACTTTCATTCATTTTTTTACTCAAGTTCTCTCTCTCTCTTCCTCTCTCTCCCTTTCTCTCTAACTTCACTTTTCTTGCGATAAAGATGAATGTTGTCGAGTAGTGAAATGAAGTTTTGAAAATCAAGCTACGGTTCCAAATTTTAAAGCAATTGGAATCACGCCAGATGTCGACTCTGCCTGCACCATGCACTTACTCGTATTTCGGTCGTCTGTTATGTCGCTGTCAAATACATTCTTCATGAGGCACACTCGTAAACTACCATTCATTATTTCGAAATGCCTCCCAAATGCACTCCACCCCATTCTTCTTCCCTTGAGACGCATGTATTGGATCTCCGGTCACGCCCTGAACAAGGTATGCGCATTCCTTTACAACTTCCAGTACCTCGCTGCCTATAGCAAAACGCGGCCAACAAAGCACTGCCTTGAACTTCAGGGATCGAACTAAACTCCCTCACAATGAGGCATGAAAATGGGAGCATAGCAAGGCAGGAGTCGTCAATATTCCGGTTGAAATCTCGCGATGTCCCGAATCACGCGAGGTGCAGTAGTTCCCGCCATCCAGCAAGCTCCCTAAATAAAGCCCGTCCTTTCGCGCTGGACGCCCATACAGTCTTACCTCCAATGTAAGCGGCGCTACATGGTCCATCAATTGCCTACTCTCGCCAGGAAGCCTTTGCCCACTGTTCCCCGCCCCCTTTCCCCACACGAACCCAACACACTCTCGGACTCACGGTGTAAGCATCCGGGTATAAGTTTCGTGCTGTCGATGTCGTATGCTTTTGTTTCAAATTGCACGTCGTCTGTTTCTCTCTTTCATGGAGCAGGATCACCTCTCGGTGGGCGCTCAAACGGGAATCGTGGGCAGCTGCACGGACGCAGGTGACCATGGCCCATTTTTGAGAGTGCACGAACAGCTCAATTCTGCGAGGCATGCAATTTGTGGTAAAACGATTTCTCGTCCTTCCACACTGCAGACGTGGCTGATCTTAGCCGTAAGTGTAGTGTATGTAGCGTGCGTGGCGTTTTAAAACTTGCGCTTCGCTGTTACGCAAGAGAAGATCGTTTCTCTGCGGTGCTGGAAATCGCATACAAATCATTCTGGACTCTGGGATCCCGACTTAAAGCGGGGGCGCCGCTACAGAATTTGCTGGAATAACCAGAAGCAGACGCGTGAAGTTCAACAGCACTACATCCCTTTTGTGCTAGATCCGGCTTAGATAGAAATGTGTGCTTGGATGATCGTGATACCACAGTTGACGACCCCCCCACTGAAGCACGTTTCCTGGACGTTGTGTGAATACAAAGGTTTCAAGCAGTTTTCCACTAGTTTACACGCCAAGTTTTGCTTAAGACTGATGGCTGGGCAAGTTGGCATGAATTCATGCCAAAAATCTTGTAGCGCAGACAAAAGACAGGGGCACACAAAAAAAGCACAAGTTAACAGTATAGTTAAAACTGATTTATTTAGAAAAAGACTAAACATATCAGCACGAATAATCACCGCAAATTGTGCGCGCAGAAAGACATGACTTATATAGGAATAATACAAGTTAAGCCAAATTAAAAAAGGCATTTCTTCGTTTGTATGTTCTTTATGAGTGTGCTCATCTTTTTTGTGAACTAACAATTTTATTACATGAATGGCGCCAAGTTTTGTTAGTGGCGCAGCTGAGAAAAAGAAAAAGAAAACAAAAAAAAACTCTTGATTTGTAGGATATATCACGCACGTTCAAAGCAACGGGACATGCTCCTAAGAAGGTAAATATGAAGACTGATTGATTAAGGGCTTTTGAAAGTTGATTGATATTTCAGGCTTAACAGCCAAAACCACCATATGAATATGAAAAACACTGTAGTGGAGGGCTCTAGAAGTTTCGAGCACCTCGGGTTCTTCAACGTGCACCCAAATCTGAGCACACGGGCGTGCAACATTTCCGCCTCCATCGGAAATGCAGCCGCCGCACCCGGGCTTCGATCCCGCGACCTGCGGGTCTGCAGCCGAGTACCATAGTCACTGTAGACCACCGCGGCGGGCTAGAACTTTTGAAAGACTAAAGATATGAAAGCAATGCCGAGAAATACAGTTTCGTTGTTATGCCGTCACAACGAATGCGACAGCTACAAACTGGAGTGTTAAGTAAAGCTCTGAGATCCGATGGAGCGTAACTCAACAGAACACAACAGAGCCGCTTCAGAGACCTCACCGGATTTCTGGCTGCCAATCCAAAAACGCGCAACGTTGAGAGAACATCCACTTCACTAGCCATTTGTGAATGTCTGACCAAATTTCATTGTCTAACAGTGCAACGGAAGACTAGCTGACGCAAGCGATAGCATCTTACTCTACATGGTAAATCTCTACCACACAACGTACTCTCTTGCTGTCTGTCCATTGATTCTAGACATTGCGCAAGTTTTTTTGTTTTTTTGTGGGGGGGGGGGACATTACGCTTGTCAACGGAAGACTTTCTTTGCCAGAACGTACACAAGGAGTAAAATTGTCAGTGTTCACCAGCTTTAAATGACAGGACCAATATAGGTTTTACTCATCCGAGGAGATAATATCGGCAAGTATTGGTGCTATTATACTCAAGCCTGTGGTAAGGGTACTGCAGCATAGTAGAGAGTTGTGCTAGTTGGCTGGTATTCATAGTGAAACAGCGCAGAGATAAATCACGAAGAAGATTTCAACAACAGAAGCGCTGGTCAAAACCGCCACGGATTAGTGAAATCGGAGTTAACACAAATAAGAGAGAATGAATACCAGCCAACTTTGCCAACTTTCCAGTTTGCTGCAATTATTTACTTGTTCAACGGGCTCTTTTATGTGTGTTAACCTCGACTTCCCCAATCGAGCAGCTTTCACCAGCGCTCGTGTTGTTCAGATCTTATTTGTGATTCGTCTCTGCACTGTTCCGCTATGAATACTGCAACATCATGAACTTAGCAACTTCAGCCGTAAATTGTAGCACCTGGCCAAGTTCTTTAAAAGCTTTTAGTATTTCAAAAATAATGTTTATATAATAATTTTCCCCCTTTAAACCCCCTCATATCGATAAAACGTGCGCGTTGACTCATGTTTGTACGCGTCACCTCTCTCTCACTTCACCCTCTCCACCTGGCGCATGGCTTAAGCGCACACAAAGTGATAACACTCGGTTGGCTCGTTTATCTGCTATGGAGAGGACGCCGAAAGACGACGCTCCTTGGACTGCCGAAACATGCACCTCACCGTGGTAGTGAAGGCGAAAGACGCGTCAGCTCCGGTCCATTACCTCTCTCCATTCTAAAGAAACGACAAGACGTATACACGCCAGCCATCGCTTCAACCGAATCTTCCAGCGCTCACCACAGCACCCGCGTTAGCACCGTTCAACCCGTGACGCCACCCGTGCGCAAGCTGCTGCTACGCATCCCACCAGGCTTCCCTTTGGGAAGATGGTGCGAATTTTGCTCTTTCTATTGTCTGTGTTTCACAACGTGTCAACCGTGGCTTGCAACTCAAGGTGCCATCCTATCTGTAGGGCATGTGCAGTGATTGAGAATCAAAATACGATTTGTGGATACAATGTTATTTAAGATGAGTTATATCATTCCTCGTATATGACAGTACACGGTGATATCAGTATAATTTCGTCTTGCACGCTTAACTTGAGGTCCAAATCATTTTTAGCAGCCATATGATAAGGGGTATGACACATTACTCTAGAGCGAGCCCCCACAAAAGCTTATCAACTCACTCATTTCTTATTCATGTTTTACTCATACATTACTGTACTTGCATTTGGTCATAACCAACACATCATATCTATCGATTTACATTTCTGCACGCATCCCCCGCAATGTCCTCAAACTTTATTTATGACTGGAAATTTGAACAAGCGATGCCGCTACTATCAGCAATTTAAATAAATGATTGGCTTCATTTGAAAGAAAAATATGGCAAATTTTGTTCACACAACAGTTTGGAAATTATATAGAAAAAATTCACAAAGCTTTCACTTCGTAATTGCGCTCTGCCGTGAGATGTATGGCGTCAAAAATGTGTCCGTCATCCCGATTGGCCAAGTGTTATTCTTGTGAAAGATAATAGGGCACAAAGTTTTAGGGTATACGGAGCGTATATATTGTAAAACAAGTTGTCTCATTGAAACTTCACCTCAACTTCCATGCGAACTTTGATATACAACATCAATAACACTGAATGGGCACTTGCTTGATCTCTTGTGGCTCCATGCGTACAACTCTCGTGGTTTTAAACGGAACATTTTAGGGATAAGTGATGCCCATAATTTCGTCTTAGCGTCTTCATAGCGCGTTATAGCTAATTAATTTTGGCAAGAATGCTTACGTCAAAGCAAACGTTGCCTTTCGGCTATATTCGTGCAGACATGGCATCGTTATCTATAGACATTGATTCAACATACCACTTATTCCTCTTAAATATTTCATATCGAGTTTTCGTTCATTCGCATGACACTTGCTGTGTACCTCAAACACACAATACCGACATAAAAGGATAGGGCGATACGGCAGACACCCAGTCAACGAAAGCCTCGTTTCAAATTCATACAAATAGTGCCTCATTTTTGCCTACGGCATTGTGGCGGCCATTGTTTTGATCATCGTCTGCGAGAGCCAAGGAGGACCTCAATGAAGTCGCTCACTTCACGCTCTAGTAAAAAACAGAAACAGATGCCATTGCCCGCGTCAAAAAAAAAAATACAACCTCTAGCCCTGAAGTGCACATAAGTAATCAGGGTGAGCGCGTTTTGGGCTGACTATTACAGGGCAAGAAAATAATGGGATTGGCTACGCCACTGCGAAATACAAAATAAGAGGTGACGTGAAACAGTGCTCAGAGGTCGAGGGCGTGGAACAAACCTAAAGCCCTCTACCATGCCATCAAAGGTGCTGGTTCTGAGGGCGTAACAGAACGGAGCTCCTTTTAATATGCTAATGAGTGTTGGCGGGAAAATCACATAAGAGTGCGAGAAAAGGAAGAGTAATCCATCGCGCCGCGTAAATAAAGGCAGAGAAGCAGAACGGTAAAGGCAAAAGCAATCCCTTAATGACCTTTTAATTGAATGGGTGATTAAGTCGTTTCGATTCCATTACGACTCCAACAGGGAGTTCACGAGAGAGCTGGCAATCCCGGAAGCGTCCGCGGCAAAGTTTAAATCAACGAAACAGAAACTTGAATACCAATGTGTGCCTTATTAGTGTATGTACTGTAGCGATACACTAAAAAAAACAAACAAGGTAACTGAGGCCCAATGGTGAAGTAACAATTTCTGCTTTGCGAAAAGAAAACGGGTTTCTTTATGTGTGTTTTCTCCGTTCAGTCATTGCTAATTAATTATTCATCCCCGACTTCGTATCACCCATTAGGAACAAACAATGAGGGCCAAACTATATATATATTTATTCTATAGCAGGCCTTTCGAAAGCGCATTTGCGTTTCTAATTCGGGGCAGCTGCTACTCATCTGCTGCCTTTCTGATAGCCCTAATGGGAACGGCGACTCCATCTGGTGCTCATTATTGGAAAACCTTGACGAAGTGCGTACATGCGGAACGGTGGACGTTAAAAGAATATTTAATCATATGAGATTTCATCGCCGCACATGTGTGTATAGCCCGGAAGTTACATATCGCTCGTTGGCTTGATTGATTACACGCTGGCAGTTTCGTTGACAGATTCGAAAACACGAGCAACCGTTGAAGGCACATGATCTCTGCAGTTCCGCATGGTGGGTAGCGTCTATTTTAATTTGCGATGAGAGCGAGTGATGGTCCTTCTGGAGTGCGTAGCAGACCACAAAGCTGAAATTGTTGCTTTTGAGGCCTAAATGATGAGCCATTTGGTCGAAATGACTGTTATGCTGTGTTTCACATTTACGCATGCTGCACCAAATAACAATAGCTACAGACTACGGCTAATCGAATGTCGGATATCGTACATAGAGCGGTGCAATGGAATTACGGCCCTGGTTAACAATGTTGCTGTATCGATGTCCGAACGATTACAATTCAGCATCGTGCCGTCAATGGTGTCTGCACGAAATGGCTTCGACGGTTATTTTTCATGCGCAGTTCGAAAACGCCACGCCATAGCTTTGGCTGCGCGGACAGGAAACATATGCCAGTCAAAAAAGTTGGAATCTCTGGTACCTGTACACTCTAAAAAGGGCGGAGGGAATCGCACGAGTTAAAAAGGCCAAGTTACTCTTCAGAGTATTGTTCTACTCTCGAAGGGCATCAGATCGAGCGAAAAGCTTTTTCCCTGTGTTTGAAAATAGAGAGTGAAACTGCTTCGGGCTCTGCCTCTCTCTGAGAGAGTGAAATGCCCATATCACTCTTCAGACATCAGCGAGTAAAACTCGGTTATACTTTTGCTCCCGAATTATTTATGTATGCGCTGGCACACAGCTCTTGCTTACTACAACCTAATAACCACACACATATGCAGTAAAAGGTAGTGCATTTGTTTGTTGCGGCGTTGGAGAGGAGTAATAAAAAAACAGCATATTGCACCTTCCAGTGAGCTCAAGTGCACAGGAAGGCAGAGAAAATACTTATTATCGGCGTTTTCGCTGCGTACTTGTGCAGTTATGTAAGCGAGTATGATCTCATTGAGCCGGTCGCGCTGGAAACTAAATTCAAAGAGTTATTTTATATCAACATTCAATTTACTTCCTATGAACATCGCGCTCACTGGAGGCTGCCGTATGTCTATAATGTATACAGCACAGGTATACAGTTAAGTATTATGGCTGCAGTCGCAGGACGTGAACAAGATATATACAACTGGGTGAGAAAAACTGAATTCATCATTGTACGGTTAACAAGTGCAGCGTTTCCACACAAACATCACTGATTGCTTAGTGAGAGTGCGAATGCCATTGAGGTAATCGGTTATTCTACTATTTCTTTACTGCAAAGCGTCTCGGACGGACGTTCTGATCTCGCTAAGCGCAAAATAAACACTTGAAACGGAAGACCCGTAGTTCGTTTCGCTCTAACACGCGCAGAAACCCTCAAGTCTGTAATTTTTAAACAAGAAAATACAGACTGAATACCAATATTACTTGTCACACACACACACACATACACAAAATAAAGAAGACACAAGCCCTGAAGTTCCACCTTTTAGCGTGTTGTAACGGTAGCGTGTCAGGCTCACAGTCTAACTTGCCTGCGAGTTCTTGCGTTCGAATCTCTCTCGCATGATCGTTTCTTTCCTCGGCTGTAGGGCTCGTATTTTTTTTTTCGTGCTGTATAGGGCTCGTATTTAGTCGTCGCAAAGTACTGTGCGCGCGGAAAACTGTCAAAAACACTTATAAAGCCAAATTTTGGCCAACGCTCTGCAATTTTTTAGTGAAGTGTAGTCCTACTCCCTTTCATTGTTCTTTTTTGTGTGTGATGCAGTACGACAGATATTTTCCCGCCAAAACTTAATAAAGGAGTCGCTTTGCTGGTTGGGTGGTGAAGAGACTTGGTTACCGCCATACCAGTCGCCAGTCGTCTCTGTGCTTTCACGTAGTGCAGATCGAGTTAAAGGGTGCCTATAGTCATCCTCACAATGAACTTTCTTGGAGCAGCGTTACGCGGTGTAGTTTTATTTCGAATTAGATAAAACTGCGCGTGAGCTCTATGGAACGGTCAGAGCTAGTCGAAGTTACGCAATGGTAGGGCCGTACTTTAACGGCCAAAAGTGACGACAACAGAGCGCCTCTAACTTACTCGCATGACATGACATCACCAAGCCCCCCGGCCACCCCACAGCTCTGATGTCTCTATCTGGGTCTTATTCCTTTTTTCCCCGACGGAAAAGATTCACGAAAGCATGGCACCACGGCTGAGCCCAGTAGAGGCGCTAACGAGGGAGCTGTATATATTTTCAATTTTTGCGTTGCAGAAAGCTTCCGGTGATTGCCATAGTCGCTGGAAACACTGTGTTGATGCATAAGTGGCATAATTATAAAACTATTGTGTTAATGTGTTAGAGATGCCCATAAATATATATATATATATATATATATATATATATGTGTGTGTGTGTGTGTGTGTGTGTGTGTGTGTGTGTGTGTGTGTGTGCGTGTGTGTGTGTGTGTGTGCGTGTGCGTGTGCGTGTGCGTGTGCGTGTGTGTGTGTGTGTGTGTGTGTGTGTGTGTGTGTGTGTGTGTTTCAGCTCTACTATCTTCCGGGCAGACATGGTGCTATGCGAAATTTGCCTCTAAAAGGACGCACACAGATGAAGACGAGGATGGGCGGCACCCCTCATTTTCCGTTCAGCTGAGCACGAAATATTCCACTTATAGTGAACTATTCACAACTAGACGAAGTCATCTACACATTTCAGGGCACAGATTAAGCAAGCACGTATTTGATTGGATGGAGGTGGCGATGAAGAGAACGCAGGAGTTCGAAGGATTTTACTGCAGTCGTTGCTTCTTACAAAAACAAAATAACTGTAACTATGTCAACGGAGAAACAGAGTACTTCATCTGTGGAGTCCATAATTATTTCTACAATAAATTTTACATCCCCATTAATAAATGACTTGTGGTTTCACTGTTTTGCACTAAGTGTCCACACAAGAGAAAATAGTCTATGCACTAAAAGCACATATCCCTATAAATGGCTTAAGTTCTTGGACCTGCGCTTATTTCTCAAAAAACGCACGCGTACTCGCAATGAACTATCAAACAACACACCAATGCTACAATAAAAAAAACAAGTAAAGAAACAAACCAGATGAAGACAGACCATCTGAGCATGTACTCGCTGGTACTCATCTGATATTTCCGCATACAAAAAAAAAGACGAAAACGAAACACTAACTATGTACGTTTGTTCGAGTGGAAGGTGTCAAGCAAAATTGGAAAGACAGGCAACTACACGAAGAAGACGCTGGTCTTGTTTCCTACCCTTCTTGATAGAAGAATAATGTTAAAGATTAAGCAAGAATAACAAAAACAAACGACGGAAATCATCTCGAATTGTACTGGATGTCTTGACGTGTGCTGTGTTCAAGTAGGTAACAGTAGTGAGATCAGAGCTAGAGGGCACCATGCAGGGTGGTGGCATTTGCCTCTGATGAGCAGTAAGTAATTTAAGACTAAGACAGCTATTGTGCTAGCATTATATAAACAATTACCAAATATATAGGGCCAACTAAACTAACCAAGAACGACATTTTTTGAGTACGGAGTTTTGACGTCATTTTCGGTACTTTTACGAACAACTTCGCTTAGTTACTACCGTCGGGCTTCTGCACAAAGCCCCGTTTAAGCCCTCCTCGAAGATAGCTGTGGCGTCGACATACGCAAAATAACCAACTATCATAAATAAATAAACGCAATTGCTGCCGCCATGAGTCCTGCATGCACTACTTGACCGAAACTTGGAAGCACGAGGGGTGGGGACTCGACTAACTCGGCAGGTCTTATGGAGCACTCCATCTTGTTTGGTCCTCACAGCAACTGGATGCATTATTACCAATTTAGTGGTTGTGCCCTGGCTTCTTTTCCGTATGAGTGAACCAGCTTTCTTTTTGTATTTCCTTCGAACGTCTCAATTTTCGGGAATAATGAGCGCTCCTAGGCGGACCAAATACACACGTTCCTCGTATAATAACATCGCTGTCTATACGCTTCGGAGCGAGACAAAACAATCCACTGTACTCTACAGCAAGAGTCCAGATAATGATGCACTGCGAGGCATTTACGAAAACGTGCTATAGGCGCACACGATTAAGCCCGCAGGCACAATGTGACAGGTTTGCGCGAAAAGGTAGATCGGATATATTTCTCCATCTTCTTAAATCCATTCGCCTTATTTGCAGATCGTCCTTGATAATGTGCGTACGCCACCTTGGGCATGTATGTTCAAGATGAATCGGTTGCGGTGAGAGCGTCTTGAACGCTTTTGCAGGAACGGTGTTCAGGAAATGACGATAGAGACATTCTAGTCGAGAAAAATACCTCAAACACCTTAAACCACCGCCTCACACGCGCCGCATTTATTCCGCTTCAACAGGCATTGTCGAGTTTAGTTAAATGAATTTTATTTTTTCTGCAGTTGTGCCGAGACTAGTCTTTCAGAGATCTACTGTTCAAAGAACATCTTCCGAAGAGGCATGCATCTTTGAATCTGTTAACAGGTCGTATCGATCAGCTTCGTCCCCGTTAAGCTGTGTATTTTATAGAACCATTCACTAGAACCATTACAAAATAACTGTTTCGACATTCATTACACTTGTTGCACATGTAGTCAGCTCAGCCCCGCCGCGGTGGTATAGTGGCTAAGGTATCCTGCTGCTGACTCGCAGGTGACGGGATGGAATCACAGCTTCGGCGGCTGCATTTTCGGTGGAGGCAAAAATGCTGTAGGCCCGTGTGCTCAGATTTTGATGCACGTCAAAGAGTCCCAGGTCGTCGAAATTTCCGGTGCCCTCCACTACGGCATCTCTCATAATCACATGGTGGTTTTGGGACGTTAAACCCAACATATCAATCAATACTCTCATTTTACTGATTATACTGTCGCTTCACTGTCTCCCGCGTGCGGCATCGGCATCGTCTGAAAAGTTCGTAATCAGGCAGCTGATGGGACAGGACGTGTGCGGACGCGAGGGCTCGCTAACCATCTTAGTCGATGCCCATAATTGAGATCGATGACGTAACGGTTGAATATTTTGATAAAATCAAGTACTGCGCCAACCATCGACCAAAATTTTCGAATCAGTTACTGTTACCTCACCGCTGACGCGCTATGCAGGGTTGCCCGAGTTTAGCGAAACTCAGGATCTTCCCAAGCTCTGGCGACACCACCTTATGATTGAGCCAAAAGTACAAAAAAATTGAATCCACCCCTCAGCGCGCTGCGTTTCATTGGTTACGAGGAAACCAGTCATCGCATCAAGGACGGTTGACTACGTTGGGCGCTGTTTTCAAACGAGAGGCATCATCTTTCATTTGTTTGTCGTTCCAGTGAGTGCAGAAGTGCACCCATGCAATAAAAGTGTCAGAAACTTTTCGTGACAATATATGTTAGAGGCACAGGGTGTTTAAGTTTATTTTGAAGCGTTTATGCCTGCACTAAGACTAGAAAAATCAGCATGGTAGCCTCTGGGATTAGTACATGCCAAACGTCTGACAACATCGCGACCACAGCTAAACACAAGGCCACGTGCTAATCATCACGGTCAGTCTGTATATTCAAGTGCGCTGCTCGGCCAGTGCACGTCGTCATTGTTGCACCAACCGCTATCACCCATGACAGTGCAGCCGGCTCATTAGCTATTAGCGGCAAATCTCCTAAAGCCGTGGGTCTGTCCCTCCTAGTTTGTGGGACGTGATCGCCTAATTAATGAATCACTCTGCAAGTACAGATGGATGGACGAACGAACAGACGCACGGACGCACAGACAGACAGACAGACAGACAGACAGACAGACAGACAGACAGACAGACAGACAGACAGACAGACAGACAGATGATTCACGGTTTACCGATAAAACCCTCCGAAGCTTCACCCCACTATTCATCTTCCCTCCATAGATATGTCCTGATTTTTTTGGCTTTACGTTATACCTAAATAGTTAGACCAGGACCAGCTATAACCAAGCTAGTTAGACCAAGTTACGGTAAGGCTGAGTTAATTACCCCACTTCTTAAGAAGACCAGGCTAATAAAGTTATGTAAAGCTAGAACCGGGCTTAATAAAGCATGCAAGTTGATGAGCTAATTTACTGTGCTAATTAGCGTGACGTTAATCATGAAGACGTTAAGTAAAACTATGTTATGAGCCCTTACTAATATCATGACACTTAGTAACCTGCTAACTGGGATTACATTTATTACCTCCATACTCATCATGGTCTCGCCAATTGCGCTCGAGATAATTCCCTTCAAAGTGAAGCCTTATCAACGAAAACAAGAGAGCTCAGTGTATAATGGTCGCTAAGCCTCAGCCAATCGAAATTAAGACAGAACTTATGCGGTCTTCGCTTCGAAGCCGACCACGCCGATAAGTATACAACAAAGTTGAAAAGCTGCAAGAAGCTGGGTTATCACAAACTCCTTTATAGCTTTAGCCAGGCACATGTAGTGTAAGCTCACCAAATTAGGTTATTTGCAAAGAAGCTGCCGCTTAGCGTTCACCGCATCAAACGCTTGACAATCACATCAGCACCATCGCAGTCGCGAGTAGAACACGGGCCTTCTCAGAATCAACGAGTTTGTATCCGAGTTCACGCGTCAATCAGTTTGATTGACAGATGCCCACGGCCAAGATCAGGTACGCCCACCACGTTTGCTCTTGGTTAGGAGCAGTACTCACGTCGAGCGGCATGAGTGATCAATAAGCTTTATCGCGCAGACCATGCGCACACGCACCCAGAAGTAAAAGTTATATCACCATGCGGCTACGATGTCTTTCATTCAATTCACCCGTGCTCACGACGTTTCCAATGAGAGCCGCGTTACCGCCATGATGCGAGCGCCCCTGGTGACCACCTGTTCTTTCATTTATCTGAAATACTCAATCAAAGCGAAATGAGCAGCAAGAGAGTGCTGCATGTGCACCCTTGCTGCCTTCAAAAGTGCAAATTTTTATGCTACAGGTGGAATGGGATAACCGGTGCGAAAGAGGAGATACGCCCACGAACACGCCCATGGGAGCGCTTGTTAAGTTTGCAAAAAGACAGCACGATCATCACGCTTACGTCGCTGCACTGCTAAAATGTTGAATGAGTGGCGACGCTGACGTGCTCGCACACGGTGTTTCTTTGATAACCTCCGCAAATGTCCCACATGCGTTTCCAATGTCACGCGCGTTCTTGAACCCATTTTTATCAATGCCTCTATCACGCGTACCGCATTATCTTCATGTGAGGGTCACCACAGAGCTCAGAGCAAATTCGTCGGCCCGAGAAGCTCGGGTCCTTCGGCATAGCAGCCCGGGTCTCATTAATGTGTGTGTGTGTGTGTGTGTGTGTTCGTGCGTGTGCGTGTGTGCGTGCGTGTGTGTGTGTGGGTGTGTGCGTGTGTGTGTGTGTGCGTGTGTGTGCGTGTGTGTGCGTGTGTGTGTGTGCGTGTGTGTGTGTGTGTGTGCGTGTGTGTGTGTGTGTGCGTGTGTGTGTGTGTGTGTTCACGCGCACAGGTGATCGCGAGTGTGAGCGTGGGCATATTACACGGCAGTCCTACCAATGAACGAATCAATTGCGTGAGCGCGGTGACAATACACCTGTGGCTTGAATTTCGGGTCACAGTGCAGATAGGTAGTGTGCCCACACATTTGTGCTCTTCGGGCACTCGAGTGGTGCGTGCAGGACTTCACAAAACACACAGGTTAAGCAGAGGTCTTCGGCGTCTCGCAGTGAAATGGCAGGCATACCTTTTGGAAGCCAGGATCACCGAGAACTCTTGCAATTTGTCACCAAACACTGCATGCAGGAGAGTACTAATTTTTACGACACTATGCGGAAAAACACAGCCGACAAACACAAATTATGCGACAGGCGCAGGTTGTTATAACAACTAGTGTTTAACGGCCGAAAGCTGTCATGTGCCCATGTGAGAAGCTGTACATGGATGGCTTCGGAAATTTTTACAACCTGGGGTTCTTTAACGTGCGCCTAAATCCAAGTACATGGGCCTCAAAAACACCTCCATTGAAAATTTAGCGACCACCGCCGGGCTTCGATCCTGCGACATTCGAGTCTGCAGTCAAGTACCATAAACAAAATACCATCATTGCGGAGCGCGCAGAGACGCGGAACAAGGCACAAAGGTATACTCCTCCCAAGACTAGTGTTCATTATTTTGAAGCAAACCTGTTAGTCAAATCATGAAAAAGGCTTCCGTTGGCAGAAACGTTCGCCACGTCATTGCCACAGCAACCCTCGAAGCTGCGCACCATCTGGATTCGCCGCGTTTCACCACCGCAACTCTCCAAGCTGCAGATGCGCCTGAGTCACGCCGCCGCCAGGCCGATAGAGAGGCTCCCGTGCCAGACAAGTACGACATTTGGTATCGCGTACAGCCGTGCCATGCATGCGCTGCACAGCAGCTGAGTAGAGACCACGCCAAGCCTAAAATTGGCGTTGCCTAGACACTGCTTACGTCTGAACTACGTCACAAATATTGGAACTGCGCATGATCGCCATATAGCAGCCGGACTTCGCTGTGCCGAGGCATATTTGGCCATAGGCAGTCCGTGCACCCTAAAAACAGGTTTCCTAATCGCGAGGATGCGCCTGCTTCGTTTTATCACGTTGTTTTTTACTGATTGAGGTCCTGGGCACCCAATGCAATCTTTTTCTGTTTCTTTTTTACCGCGTGGTTTTCTTAGCTATATATTCCAGGTGTCATGTTTGTAACCCTTTTCTATAAACTTTGTTCTTTCTTCCTCCAATATTCAGTAAGAGACACTACACTCCTCGTTGCCACAAACTTCCAAGTCCTACATTTCAATGACACATGACAGACAGCACTGTTTTTACCACAGTTGAGTGCTTCGTTTATTGCGAAGACACCACGTGCACCCAGAAAAGAAGACGAGTACCTGATTCCTCATGCTCCTCTTTATTTGCTGCTTGTTATATGTTTCGAAAACTGTCTGTATTTTTTTTGCAAAGTCTGCTTGTCAAGTTCTGTCAGTATAGTACTTTGCTAGCATTAGTTATTGAAAACTATGTACAGTTCAGGCTTGCATACACGCGTGCGGCACTCAGACCTAGGCTAGCCCAGCTTTCAGTGTATTCCAGAAAAATGTACCGCAGTTTTCACTGTGTCACAGTTCTGTTTATATTTCAACTATGTACAGCAATACAACTTTAGGAGCACTTCAAACCCTTATAGAAGTTTTAAATTATGCTGGCAGAAGTATGTGATGGTTTTACAGGCCTGGATTTAGGAATTTAAAAAAAAATCTGTTCAACAACAAAGTTAGAAGTGTTCTGAACGCTATGCGGCCAACCGCCGTGAGGGTTCCCATTGGCTGGACCATTTAGAAGCGCAGCCAGCGAAAAGGTCACTAACGCGTAGTCGGTGTCATATGCACCAGCTAGCTACACGTGCACTGAATCACAAAGCATGGAGCAGCAAAGCAAATGCACTAACAGCGTTCACAGACACAAAGCAATGTGTTTGTAAAGCACTGATTGATATGCACGCAAACCTCTCAGAAAGATTTTCCTTCACACGCGAATTGCAGCATGAGCGCCGCGCGTATTTCGGTCTACCCCATACTGTAGCGCCATCTCAACTCACACAGGAAAAGCTATTCGTGGCTCAAGGTCATCAGCGAATACAATCTGCTCGCGCCCACTACATAAGGGGAGCGGCCAGTTCTAGCACTTATTCTTACACCGTGCCCCGTATACAGTACCACAAACTTCCAAACTCTCCCTCACTTTCATTTTATTACATCCCGTTTTTTCCTCCCGAATGCGAGGCAGCAAACCGGAGACTTTGGCTGGTTAACATCTGTCTTTCCTCTACCTATCATTCCCTGTCTTGATAACTCCTACTAACAGGAGCGGCAAATGTGAACAGCCCGTCGGCGAAGTATGCTTCTAGTTTGTAAAACATTAACGTTGCTTAGCACTCTTTCGCCACAAGTGGTCTCTGAACAGCGAAACAATGTGTCATCATCGTCAGATCATCAAACCCCAACAGCAGCGCAATGGCGAACGCACCTTGCTTGCCAAGTCAAATCATACATGCTCAGTAGTGCATTCATGCACTATGCCTCAGTACTATGCCTCAGTTGTGGATTCATGCCCCGCCATATTACCCAGGGCACTATAGCATCTTTGCACGCGAAAAATTAACAAAAACGAACGTTTTCCACCATCACCCTATGAATGCATTTGCCATGAGTCAAATTGTTCCGGAGAGATATGCCTCAAAGTCTCCCGGTGTGTTATTCGGTTCCTTCAAAAGACTCAAAGTTTCGGGAAAGCTTATTGCCAATAAATCATCGAAATACCCGCTGATGTACGTTCCCTTCGTAAGCAGCTGCAATCTCTAAACAAGACACATTCGAAAAGACCATGTTTCAAGATACTGTAGGCGCAAGCGATGGCTTTACCTCTGCCGCTAAAGCGTTGTGAGAGCACCTCCTCAAGAAATGACTTTAAACCTCCTTGGTCAACAGGTGTCCCTTCTATTCAGCAGCTGCTGCATCTTTTTATTCCGCGAAATGGGCTTACTATATGCCATAAATTATTACATTTAGAGATAGTCGAACCGCCTTTCGCTTTGTTTTGATAGGCAGGGCTGCGACAGACTATGTGGTCCGTATTCTGGCTAAGTTTGCTGCAACGAGGCGGTGCAATGGTGCTCTCACAGGGTTATCTGCTTCGAGAACATAGCCAGGATAAAATAATGCAGAAACCTGGTGGAAGCTTCTATTAAACTGCTCAGAGCACCAGCATCGACATATTACGAGAGAGCAAGGCGGTAGCACTCCATAAGGTTTTTATTGTATTTTTAAGATATGTCAGCGGTACGAAACATCATTGTCTGCCTGACAGCTGCCACTGAACTCTGCTGACTAATCACTCGACAAAGTTGTGGTCGTTTCAGTGTTCTTCCAGCATCTGCCGCTTCGCTGGTGAAATTTAGTTTCTATATTCACTCGGTGAACAATACGAACGCTTCCGTCTCGCTTTTTGTCTTCCGCAGATGGCGCTGTTTGCAGGTGCCAAATGGTCGCCATGCGTACGTTTAGCTGCTTTCCAATTGACCGCGGTGCTCTTTGTTTCTCGACTGCGGTGATTTTCGTGCGACACAGTTGATACTTACGCCCCTACTGAGCAAAAAAGCACTAGGCAAAAAATAAAATGCCGCAACGACCGCCTGTGTGCACGCGTATTTCTTCGCGACGACACCTTCTGCACCACCTTCACGGATTCCAAAATGGCGGGTGGTTCGCTGTTCGGTGGCGTCTCGGTGGCCAACCATCAACATCGAGTTGCTGCGTTCATGTCCTTTGTTACGTACTTTGGAGTTTTTGCTACACAAGTGGTGACAGTGACGCGCGCTAAGTTTGCACACAAAACACTGATCTCAAAGGGCAATAACGGTTACACTGAGCGACTGCATCTCATCGCAATGCGCGTACGATATGTAGTATGCGCGCGTAGGCACACTATACGACTTTGTTTAGTTCTTTACCTTCAACTTCCATCATTTCTGCCTCCTTCGCGAATCTCTTCAAACCACTCCTTTTATGTCAGGTATTGCTTAATGAATATACTATAAGCTGTGAGCACGTGCACAAGTGATGAAAACGATTGGACATTCGAAAAACAGATATATCAGAAATTGTACTTTGTAACGCTAGAGGAAGCGAAAATTCCGGCGCAGGTTGCTACTCGCCTACATGTTAGCAAAAAATAAATTCCCATAATGTGAGAGATGACAGACGAAATTTTGTTGTCATCGCCTCTCATTCATGTTTTCACACACTCATGCCTTTCTATGCACGGTTCGCATAACGTCTATTCTCGAGGTACGTAGGATGAACGGAATTTTTTTTCTCAGCTGTACCACAATATGGCGGCCTCGATAACGTCCTTCAACACCACCTATATTTAATGCATCACATTGCTTATCCTTCTTTCAAGTTGCAAGAAAACACAATTATTCCAACGGCTCTTCGAGGAGCCGCCGTGTTAGGGTGCATTCACATTCAGACATTCGACGGCGACATTACGTAGAATACGCTTCGGCGGCAGTGACAACCGCTGGAATGGATCGTTTACACTGGGCTTTCCACACGCTCGAAGGGCGCGGAATACGGTTCGGCGGTAGCGAGATCCGCCGAAAGGGTCCTTTTCCCAACGGTGGCTCGCGGATATATTTTCTAGGCGTCTGCCTGCGAATTGGCTCGCCGCGGACCAATAAAAGCGCTAGTCGAGCAATTGGGGAAAAGATGGTGGCCAAATTCAACTCGCTCGTCACGTCTCAGTGCACGTCATTGAATGTCGTAACTCATTAGAGTTCAACTGAATTCCTGTAATACACGTCGAGATCTCGCGTAAGAGACAGCAGCCGGCGTCACAGAGCTTGTCCCGATCTTGCAGAGCAAGACGAACCTACCCTCTCTACTGGCATCGTCGTAACGACGCTTCCTTTCTTTCTGCTTTCCATGCATTGCAGTACAGCGACTTTCCAGCAAAGTAAGCAGTACAGTTTTTTCCTGCTCAGTCGTCAGCACAGTCGTTTAAAGCATTGAAAGTGCGCGAAATACAAGCGTCGAACTACACACGACCGGGTTTAAGTGCGTTCGGTTGTAGTTAGTGGCGTAGTTGGGAGCCACGACAACATTCGGGTGAAAGGGCGTCCATCCCACGCACGCCTCGTGGTACATGGTTTACTCTGCAGATGGCGCGCCATGGCGATCAGGTGGCGCGGTGCACGTGTACAAACGAACAGACATAGAAATTTCGTTGACAGGAGAGTTCTCCTCGCGATCAACAAGGGATTCGCCAGTGTGAACTAAACCTTCAGTGTTCGCAATACACCACATCGCAATCTCGCAGAAAGGGTAGCGTTAACTCGGCGGCAACACGCTTTTGCGCTTCCGCAGAACAGGATGCACCACCACTGCCTGCGTCACTTATTCATGGGTGAATGTATGCCTCCAGTCATCATGCATCGTCAAAATATAGGTTGTCAGCAGACTTAGTAGTATTATGACTCTGCTCCCGTTTACGTGATTCGCAATTACGACACGCAAACACAGCGCTGCACGGGTTCTCCCCGTACAGCGCTGGTTGGTTCCCCCCTGTGGAGCGCTGTGTTCCCAATTTGAGCCGATGCGAGCCACCACCGACACCTTCGCCGATATTTTGAGTCGCGGCCGGCTGTTTAGATCACGTGTTTTGAGCTAGTGCAGCCAAAGCTCTGAAGCAGAAAGAGGATCCGCTTTCGCGTTGCAGGTAAATTGGTCTCGGACCATTTTTTTTTCGTTAAGGCCTGGCGACCACACCACGGTGGTCTAGTGGCTAAGGTACTCAGCTGCTGACCCGCAGGTCATGGGATCAAATGCCGGCTGCGACGGCTGCATTTCCGATGGAGGCGGAGATGTTGTAGGCCCGTGTGCCCAGGTTCGGGCACACGGTAAAGAACCCCAGGTGGCCGAAATTTCTGGAGCCCTCCACTCTCATAATCATATGTTGGTTAGGGACGTTAAACCCCACATATCAATCAATCTATCAATGAATCAGGCCTGGCGACGTGGTTTCCCGGCCGCTTACGTGGCGAAGCGGGTAAATTTCTGCGGAGTTGTGCCGCTTTCTCTCTCATCTAGGCCAAGTATGAGCGCGCCCTTACAGTGAAAGCTGTATATGGCTACGAGAAACGGAAAACCGTCCAGAAGCGGTGTTACGAGCGGTGTGCACTGGCTGTGTTATCAATGACGTTGTTCACAGCGTCGTACCCAACACGGAGGAAGGAAAGGTAGGAGAGGCCCTGACGTCACTCGTTGTGAAAACGCGATGAAGCCGAAAGTCGGCCATATTGACTGGGAAACATCTCCTCTCATATTTACATCCGAATGTAAAGCAGAAGGCACGACTCTCTCTCCGGCTCGGAGAGCACGTGAGCTGCGCAGCGCACGTGTCGTGACGATCCGAAACTAATGAAACGGGGCTCAACACTTTAGGCTAGCGTGACACCTTCGGCAAAATCATTCCGTCCCAGTATTAACAGCGAGTAACAGCTGACCTACAACGAAGCAAGTACAAGAGAACGCGCGCTAGATGCACTGACAATAGTAGGTGTTTTCACGTCATTAATTCCGCAAGTGTACAGACAACACGATCGGTTGTGCGCCTTCTACGGTTGCATTCCGCCACGCGGCCGACGCAGCGTCCGGCCACTGTGTCCGTGTTCCGCGTGAAACTCACCGGCGTCAGCGTTCTGCGACCGTGGTGACTTTGAGCACGGTGCAAGTGATACTTGAACGCGGTTGCTGTTACGTTGAGGTCACATGCAATGCTTGGGGAGAGTATACGAAGCGGAAGAGAAAATGTGTTTTAATACGCACATGCAAGTTGTCACTGTACCCACCCATCGCCAAACTACGTATGTGCACATGGTCCTCATTGCGTCTTGCTGGGCTCAACAGCATCGTCCGTTGTCACAAGCAGGAGCACTGCCCAACCGTCACTGAACTGCAAGGCGTTCGTCGTCGTTAAGCTTTGTCATGGTGCTCAACGCAGTTTCGCTGAACACTAATTGCTTCATGCGCGTCATCCGCCGCACGATATATAGATATGCACTCGCTCTACGCATTTTGGAAACCCCGTGATGGACAAAAGGATTTGTAAACGTTGCTAAGAGTACAGTAACTCCCAGGAGAACAGTGCGTAAACAATAACGTGGCGCAGAGCACGGATATTGTCCGCCACAGCTCAGCACGAGACCCTGGGAGGCACACATGTCACCGCCAGCCGCGGCCGCTCACTGCTAGATCAGCTCCAATATTCAACAAGTAACCATAGCAACGCCACCATTGTGCCCAGCGAATATGGCCGCCATAATGTCATTTCCCCTCCACACTTTTCACGCCGCGCGCCGGCTGGGCATGTCATCTCCTACCTTTCCTTCCTCTATGGTACCCAAGCACGCGCGCCATTGGGTTCCTGGTAAGTCATAGAGTTTCTTAATATACACAAGAGGGAACTCTGGCGCTAGTGTCTATGTGAGATGCAACACACGGAGCTTCAGTGAGCATGGGAATGATGGGTAGTACACACATTTGTCTAATCTTCGTACATCTGGCCTGCTTCTGGCTCTATGTGTGTTCGTGTGGCTTGTAGCTGTTTTTTCACGAAAACATAAATTATCAAATGTTCCCCGTTTGCACTTCACAACCTTATTCTTTTAGGCTTACCATTTTGAATCAAGTCACTAAGTTCAAAAGGGTTCATTTTTTTTTCAAAACGATACCGCAACCAGCAATAAACGAAGCCGCAAGTATGATTCGCCACCCGTAAGTACGAAGACTAGGCAAATGTGTGTACTACGCATCATTCCCATGGTAGCTGAACGATCGCAGTGCCAGAGTGCCCTCTAGTTAATTTTGGGAAAGTCTATGTTGTAAGTGACGTCGTCCATCCCGTCGCAGCCTTGGCCCCGGGAGCATGCGCATCCGTTTCTCCTGAAACCTTTCACATGGGTATGACACGGACAACTTTAGAAGCGCGCCCACAGCAGAAACCTGAGAGCGCTTGCATTCGCCGGGACGACGGTGCAGTGCAACCACAAACAAATGGCAGCATATCCACAGAGTGAATGATGGAGAGTGGGGCGAAGCATCCGTCCGTCCATTCGTTCTTGCTTCCGTCCATCCAAGCGTCCGTCTGTGTGACCATCCGTGCGTGCGTCTGTTCGTGCGTCCGCATGTCCATCTGTGCGTCCTTCCCTGAGTTCGTCCTTGCATCCGCCCCTGCGTCCGTCCATGCGTCCATCTGTCAGTGCAGCTATCCGTGCATCCGTCCATGCATCTGTCTGCGTGTCCGTTAGTCCATCTATTCAACACTCCAAGTACCACCATCTCGAATCTTTTCATCATATATTTCCTATATAGAAGCACCGCCATCCAGCGGACATTCTAAGGACTAAACGAGAGGTGGCACACGCACACTTTCTTACGGCTTGTGCTTCGTGTGTACTTCCCACCTTTAACCAACTCGATTTCATGGTATATACTACTTCACTGTATTCTTGGCACTGCGGCCCAACGCTCGCTAAACCTTTCTCAAGCCAAGAAGGTTACGCCCAGCGAGTATAACGTAGCAACCTTTTTTTGTCAGATAGTGCCCAATGTACATGCCAATGGTATCTAATGGGGAATAAGACACAGGAGAATTCGGCTTTTACTTTCTTACGGCTTGCGCTTCGTATCTACTCCCCAGCTTTAACCACTTTGAGTTCATGGTATATATACTAGTTCACTGTATACATGGCACCACGGCTCAACGCTCGCTAAACCTTTCTAAAAACAAGGAGGTTACGCCCAGCCAGTGTAACGTAGCAACCCTTTCTTGTCAGATAGTGCTCAATTTACATGCCGATGGCTGCTAACGGGGAATGAGAGACAGGAGAATGCGGCTTTTAGTAATGCACCCGCTGCGAATTTTTTTTGTTCAACAACGCACAGGAGAAATCTCCAACCAGCATCACCTTGCAGGTCAAAACGTAAGACTTGTCACACACTACGACTACGACTTCTACGAGGGACGAACAGGTGCCGCTTTAAGAAGCTTCGCCCCAAAACCAGTATATATATTGTAATGAATTAATGAATCTGAGTAACGGACGCTCTGCTGGCAACGAAGAAGACGACGATGATCGGTGGCTGCAGTAGTAGCTCGCGCACGCCGCTCGCCATTAGCCAGATCTGCCTGATAAAGGACATTTTGCCAAGCTACGTCTGAACCTTTCTCGACGTACAACACCTCTATTTTAAGTGGTGGAGGAGCCGGGGTTCCCATCAACCTGGAACTTCGCAATCGGACGCTACCCTCACCGTTCACCATGACTGCTCCTGGCCCTTCTCAAGCTGCCTCACCAACGACAGTCTACTGTACTGGCGCGCCTCGGCAACGCGACCCACCAATTTTTCGCGGCAACGATGAACAAGACGTCGAGGACTGGCTCGTCGAGTACGAAATCGTAAGCGCTTCCAACAAGTGGAACACCTGCGACCAGCTCACAAACGTGCGCTTTTACCTCGCTGATGTGGCCAGCCTCTGGTTCAAGAACCACCAAGGCGAAATTACCAACTGGTCCGCCTTCAAGACCACCATCTCCGCGGTCTTCGGCCGTCCCGCCGTGCGCCGGTTTCGCGCGGAACAGCGTCTCCGTAGTCGAGTCCAGCGCAGGGACGAGACCTTTACGAGTTACATTGAAGATGTCGTGTCCCTTTGCAAGCGCGTCGATGAATCTCTAACCGAACGCGACAAAATCAAGCACATCATCAAAGGAGTTGACGACGACACCTTCCAGATGCTCGTCGCTAGGAATCCACAGACCGTCACCGATGTTGTCCACCTCTGTCAGGAGTACGACGAGTTGCGTAAGCAGCGTGTCTCGACGCGCAGGGCCGCAGAAGATACGGCTGAATTTTCCGCCCTCGTACACGACGTCGCTGCTGATCACACCGTCTTACTCCCCCAAATCAAACAATTCATTCGTGAGGAAGTTGCGCGTCAGCTTTCTCTTGTGGCCGAAGCATCCGCGCCAGTGACCTCGTTAGACCCACGTCTACGCCAGGTCATTGAGACACAGGTCACGCAAGCACTGCCTCCATCGCCACCTGTCCCTACGCCGCTGACCTACGCCGCCGTCGTTGCTAGACCCTCAGCCCCACCTGTCTCTGGCGCATACCGGGGCACCGGGTCCTCCTACCCTACGACGCTGCCTACATACACGGCACCCCATCCCGTTTCGCCCCCTGCACCTTCTGTCGTTAACCCATGGCGCACCTTGGATAATCGACCCATCTGTTTCGCATGCGGTTTCGTGGGACATATAGCACGCTACTGTCGCCGTCGCAACTTCCAGCCTCCAGACCATGGGAATTCTGCAAATTACCAGGCTGCCCAGAATCCCCAGCGACCATCTTCTACTATCACCGACTCATTGTCCCCACGACGCCCCGTCGATTCTCGCCGGTCATTACCACCCCGTCGCCGATCTGTCTCCCCGATGCTTCGGCGCACGAGCCCCGCTCGAGAGGAAAACTGACAGCCGCAGTTCCGGAGGCAAGAACTGCGTCGTCGTCGAACTTTCTAAGACCTCTTCTTTGTCCGTCCAACGAAATTGATGTGCTAGTAGAAGGTGTTGCTGTACGTGCACTTGTCGACACAGGCGCCGTCGTTTCTGTAATTAGTGAAAAACTGTGTCGCGATTTGAGAAAAGTTACAACGCCGCTTACGAATCTTGCTCTGCGTACAGCCACCTCCCATTTCATCGCGCTGACAGCTCAGTGCACAGCACGCGTTCTTATTCAAGATGTTTGGTACGCCGTCAACTTTGTTGTTCTCCCACGTTCATCTTACGACGTGATACTAGGATGGGATTTCCTTTCTACCCATCAGGCCCTCGTCGACTGCGCTCGTGCTGAACTCACGTTGACGAATCCGTGCCTTGATATCGACCACCACAGTCCCTCGAAAGTGTTTGCCGCAGCTGACGTCCGCATCGCGCCGTTGTCCGCCGTCCTAGTGCCTGTGTTTTCCCCTGCTGCCACTAACTCGACGCTCCTGTTCCAACCAACTATAGCTAGTGTGCAACACCGAACCATCGTCCTCCCGTTTGCCGTCATCAACTTTTCCAATGGTTCGGCGGTACTTTATGCGTGCAACGTTTCTGCTTGCCCGTACATCCTGCTACGCGGTGAGTGTCTGGGAAGCCTCGAGACCTTAAATTGTATTTTCGAAGACCCGATCTATCCAGACAAGCCATTTCTACCGACTTGTGCCATTACACCCGCAACTGACGCTAATGAACCTATGGATGTATTCCGCAAGTCCATCGATTGTAACCTCACGCCTGGGCAGCAGAAACAGCTGATCAAGCTCCTACAGCGTTTTCGAGCCTCGTTTCACCACAATCAGCCTTCCTTAGGTCGAGCGTCATCTGTTGTACACCGTATAGATACCGGTCAAGAGACGCCATTACGGCAGCGTCCATATCGTGTGTCAACTACCGAACGCCGTGCCATCAATGAACAGGTTGACGACATGCTGACACGTGGCATAATCGAACCGTCAAGCAGTCCCTGGGCCTCTCCAGTTGTGTTGGTGAAGAAGAAGGACGGATCCATCAGGTTTTGCGTGGACTACCGGCGTCTCAACCGCATCACGCGCAAGGATGTCTATCCGCTGCCACGCATTGACGATGCCTTGGACTGCCTACAGGGAGCCGAATTTTTCTCTTCTTTAGATCTCCGCTCTGGATACTGGCAGGTACCCATGGCAGAGGCCGATCGTGAAAAAACTGCTTTCATCACGCCCGACGGGCTTTACGAATTCACAGTGATGCCCTTCGGCCTCTGCAACGCGCCAGCTACTTTCGAGCGGATGATGGACTCTATCCTTCGAGGCCTCAAATGGAACATTTGCCTTTGTTATTTAGATGATATTGTCGTCTTTTCGACTGATTTTGCAACCCATTTAACCCGCCTCGAGAAAGTCCTCGCGTGTATTTCTGCCGCGGGGCTGCAACTGAATCTGAAGAAGTGCAATTTCGCCGCTCGAAAGCTTACGATCCTTGGCCACGTGGTTTCAAAAGACGGCATTCTTCCTGACCCTGCCAAACTTACAGCCGTTTCAGCGTTTCCCAAACCGACCACCATGAAAGAGCTCCGAAGCTTCATAGGCCTCTGCTCTTACTTCCGGCGCTCCGTCCGCAATTTCGCGACGATCATCGCTCCTTTGACCAAGCTCCTCGCCGGCTCCAGAGACCTTTCAGCCTGGTCTGCCACCTGTGACGACTCTTTCAATGAACTGCGCCGCCTCCTCACGTCGCCGCCTATTCTGCGACACTACGACCCATCGGCACCCACAGAGATCCACACCGACGCTAGTGGTGTCGGGCTAGGCGCTATTCTTGCACAGAAGAAAGACGGCTTCCAAGAGTACGTGGTTGCCTACGCAAGCCGAACTCTTAGCAAAGCCGAAAGCAACTATTCTGTCACTGAAAAGGAATGCCTCGCCATTATTTGGGCGATAGAAAAATTTCGACCTTACGTGTACGGGCGCCCTTTTGACGTCGTGACTGACCACCACGCCCTCTGCTGGTTGTCGTCATTGAAGCATCCAAGCGGTCGCCTCGCCCGATGGGCATTACGCCTCCAAGAATATAATATTCGCGTGGTCTATCGCTCCGGCCGGAAACATTCGGACGCAGACGCCCTATCCCGTTCGCCTCTACCCCCTGACCCGGACTGCTGCGAAAGTATAACCTGTGATGCCACTGCCGTCACCATCGCCGACATGCCATCTGAGCAACGCAAGGACCCTTGGGTTGCTTCGATTCTAGACATCCTGGCTGGGCGGACGGCTTCCCCCCCTTCTCGCACGTTGCGTCGGCAAGTGGAGCACTTCGCCACTCGCGACGACGTGCTGTACCGACGCAACTACGCACCCGGTGGACGTCAGTGGCTACTCGTGATTCCACGTCATCTGCGATCCGAAATTTGTTCCACGTTTCATGACGACCCCCAATGTGGCCACGCAGGTTTCCTGAAGACTTATTCTCGCATACGTCTCCGATATTACTGGCGTGGCATGTACCGTTTTATACGACAATACGTTCGGGCCTGCTCGACGTGCCAGAGACGAAAAACTCCCCCTTGTCATGCCAGCGGCACCTTGCTACCCTTACCATGCCCATCCCGACCATTCGACCGCGTCGGCATCGATATCTATGGTCCCCTTCCCAACACTGCTGACGGTAACCGCTGGATCATAGTTGCCGTCGACCATCTCACGCGGTATGCCGAAACTTCATCCCTTCCCTCGTCTACAGCAAAAGACGTTGCGACTTTCGTTCTTCACAACATCGTATTACGTCATGGAGCACCTCGGGAGTTACTGAGCGATCGTGGTCGCGTATTCTTGTCAGACGTCATCACAGCATTGCTGCGTGAGTGCCACGTCGTTCACCGCACTACAAGCGCCTATCATCCCCAGACCAATGGAATGACAGAGCGCTTCAACCGCACTCTTGGTGACATGCTGTCTATGTATATCTCGTCAGACCACTCCAATTGGGACCGAGTGCTTCCGTTTATCACGTTCGCTTATAATACCGCCATTCAAAGCACTACTGGGTTCTCTCCTTTTTTCCTCCTTTACGGACGCGAACCTTCTTGCACTATGGACACCATTCTTTCGTACAAACCTGACTCCTCAGAATCCACGACTTTGTCTCAAGCCGCTACATACGCTGAGGAATGCCGCCAACTGGCAAGAGCATTCACAACCCAAGACCAAGGACGCCAAAAGCACCACCATGACGCATCAAATAACACCACTTCCTACGATCCAGGTTCACTCGTCTGGCTGCATGTTCCCTCTGCTACACCTGGCCTTTCTACCAAGTTGGTCCCCAAGTATCACGGCCCATATCGTGTGCTACAAAAAACGTCACCGGTGAATTACCTCATCGAGCCACTGGAATCATCTTCTGACCAACGTCGTCGTGGCCAGGAAATTGTCCACGTCTCGAGACTTAAGCCCTGCTACGACCCTCCCGTGTTTACTTGTCCATAGGTCGCCAGGATGGCTCCTTATTTCGCGGGGAGTAATTGTAATGAATTAATGAATCTGAGTAACGGACGCTCTGCTGGCAACGAAGAAGACGACGATGATCGGTGGCTGCAGTAGTAGCTCGCGCACGCCGCTCGCCATTAGCCAGATCTGCCTGATAAAGGACATTTTGCCAAGCTACGTCTGAACCTTTCTCGACGTACAACACCTCTATTTTAATATATATATATATATATATATATATATATATTAGGTGTGAATACACTTTATAAGCGACCCCGAACCATCCACCGCCGTCGGCGGCGTACGCAGTCCTCTCTCTCTCTCTCTCTCTCTCTCTATATATATATATATATATATATATATATATATATATATATATATATATATATATATATATATATATATATATATATATCGATGTCAGTAACGGGCCTTATATCCAGATGGTAGCGCGTTGCCTCCGGAACAACCATCGCACGACCCGCTCTCGATGGGAGACTGAGAGAGAAGGCGGGCGCGCGAGAGAGAGCGGTGCGCGCGAGCGGAGGAGCGACACCGATATCAGCGTCGCGTCCGTGGCTTATTCAGGAGAGCGTCGCGCTGCGGCCCGCCAAGTCCTCTTTCTTTTAAAGATAGAGAGAAGACTGCGGACGCCGCCGACGGCGGTGGATGGTTTGGGGTCGCTAATAAAGTGTATTCACACTTAAAAAACAGGCCGCTGAGTGCCTGCGGCAACTGCGTACCGATGGCCGGGCAGCCTTCCAAGACGCGCTAAATCACCAACGGAAATGCAAGCGCCGGTAGTTAGCTCGCAATTTGAAACGCTAGCAACAACGCGGCGTTGTTGTGTTAGTGCGATGATTGCGGGAGCGCGTTCACCGGGGCAAATGTCTGCTTTAGGCGCGAGTTTCTCCCCCGGCACTTTGGCTTCGGCTGGGACGTCTGTGACCGCCTGTGGTTCGGCAACAACACTGCAATGTGAACTATACACTGTGATTAAGGAATCACGAAACGCATTTAACCAGTGATTAAAACTCCTTCATGACTGTGGTTGTGAAATGTGTGGTATGTGTAGTAAACAGTGTTGTAAACCCAAGCCTACGTGTGTCTAGCGTCATAAGAAGCACGAACACGAAGCCAATAATTTTGGAAGGCTTGATTGGCACGTCGGGCTGAACTCACTGCTAAACACCAGGGCCGCACATTTCAGCTTTCGCTGATTAACAATCTTTACGGAGTGCTTGGGTGGTGATTTTTTTTTGTGTGTGAAAGCTTTCCAAGACTGCGTGGTGATTTAGCGGCGCAGTTGATTGATAAGCGGTGTGCACGACGAGAGATTTAGGCGGCGCGCGAATTTCGCTCGCTGTAAACGGTGGATTGTCTAGCTAAAACGCGGAATTAGAGCTGCCATACCTCTAAAGAGTGTAACATGAACTCACCCAGAAATATGAAGTTCCCTACCTGCATTCATCTCGACCATGGCACACGCAATCTTACCAGTCACTCATACGTGGCAATAGCTCATTCTTGCACCTCTTCCTTGAATGCATCAGTAGACCTGTCTGCCGAGACACTACACGAAACACAGTCCAGAATGCATATGTTGTTTTCGTTAGCAGTCAAGTCTGCTACCTGGAGCAAGCCTTTCGTCATTATGTTGATTAGCGCGTCGATCCATGGGGTCTTCGCGTTCATGAGAAACGTAGATTTAACGCGGGCCATTAAAACGCGTGCAAAAATATTGCGGTGTGGCGTCTGGAAACCATTTGCACGATAAACCAAGGCACAGCCCGGGGCACAGTGACTGCTTGGAAAAGCAACGAAGAACGCAGCGGAGAAAATAGCTGCCGGTCTTCACAAAGGAAATGGCTGTGGTGCCGATTATGACACTGCATGTCTTCATGTCTTGTGCCGCAACAGGAGAGCGACAGCGAATACAATTTGCGACGTGGATCTCACGAGCCAGAAACACGTGAGCCGAATGGGCGTTATTTGCATGCCATCTGTAGCCGAACCAACCACGGAATTGTACAACAGTGCAAATGAAAGAAAGAAAAGCAAAGCGGGCTGACTTCATTCCGTCTGCTGTTCCGCTCGAAACCATGGAGCGTCGTCCACTGAGGCCCATTAGGTGCCAATTTTGGGCACCTTCCCCCTCACAGACACATTAAATGAAGAACCAGGGAGGTGAGGCGGTGAGATGAAGCCCTCGCTTCCCCCGTATTCTCCAGGCTCAAGCAGGTGTGTACAATACGCAACGAAGGATGACTCCGTGACGCGCGACTGCATGTGCGAGCCGTCGTTCTTATTTGTTTTTGTTTTTTCAGCGGGTGGCGAGCGTGATTTTGCGATGTCTGCTTGAAAAAGTTTTTCTGCTGTCCGCGAGGCCTACTGTAGCTAGTAGCCAATTTAATCTACATACTGTAGCGACCGACGCAACGTTTGCTGAGCCATCTGCTTATTTAGTTCCCCTTATACCCATCGTGATCTAGCTCCCAGACAAGCTATAAGCCTAACCTCAGCCAGTGCACTTGATGTGTGTTCTGTCGAGCACTTTTTTGCATCACTTACATTAATGACACCCCCTTCGGACCTCCGATAATTGCCCTATTATTCCCTTGTATCAGACCCACAATGTCCTGTTTCAGGATGTGAGAAATTACGGGTATTTCAATGTTGTTTCCGGTGGTGTGGACATAGCACTTTAATTATTGTTTTGTTTAGTCGTCCAACAGCGTATTCCAGCGTGCACTGCATTTGTAGGCGCCTTAGAGATCGTTTGGAGGCGTGGCAGTAATTATTTCGGGCAGACACCAACTTTCCCGGGAGAGCACAGACGACAAAGAATAAATATTGATAAGTTCGGTCACCCGTAGCGGGAAAGACCCTGTGTTTTGCAATCGGAAATTGGTGATTACGATCATATGCGAAAAATGACACGGATGATGTGCCATATGTTTGGTAAGCTCCTAGCGGTAAAATGACGTTCGGCTCTCTGCGGAAGCTCATGCGACGCACTGAAATATAAGAAGCGAGCTCATTAGGCGTCAACAAGATATGCCTTAAATACGAAATTAAAAAAAAGTGCAATGTCGCCAATAAGCCGCGCAAGGAATGACAGAACAAAACTGAACGCTTTGGAAGACTAATCTGCCTAAAGTTATTGTAGGCCTCAGCAAAGGAATGAGGATTGTTTTTTGGCTACTCTTAGCTCGTTGCTAAACTTTATTTAAGTTATTCTAGGATGTTCCTACGGTGATTATCAGTGCATGAGAGGAGGAGGAAGAAAGTTTAAGCGGAAAGACAGGGAGGTTAGCCAGTTCTTTGACCGGCTGGCTACTCTTTGCTGGGGAAAGGGGTGAGAAGAAAAAAAAATGTTAAAAAGAATTGTTGCGAAGAGAGAGAGAGGTTCGAGTTAAACCATCGACACTGACAGACACGGTACGGATGTCAAAATTTCAGAGACAGAAACCCGTGCGCAAACCAATCGTTCGAACCTCCCATAGATCTACGGCTAAGCCGCCGTCGGTGTACGCCTTCCATCGCTTCTATGTCTCAATTTGGGCAGCCGCCGTTGCCATTCCCGTTAATTAGTACCCAGGGCTCCATTTGTTCTCCCCTTTCAGTGCACAAGTGGTGCGTATGTTTCCGCGGCACATCCCTGTTGATGATGATGCTAGTTCTTTTTTTGTTTTTGTTCGTCCGACAAGGAACCATCTTGCAGAGAGCTACGGTGCTAGAAGCTGACATTATCATCATCTCCATAGACAGCCTCGGTGGATTAGTGCATAGAGTGCTCGTCTGCTGACCAGAAGGTCCCGGGTTCGATTCCGGCCCTGCACCGATCGCATTTGCATGGAGGCAGAATGGTAGGGGCCCCTGTAGTGCACGGTGTAATCGCACGTTAAAGCACAGCAGATGGTCAAAATTTCCGGAGCCATCCAAAGCGGCGTCTCTGATAAATAAATCGTGCTTTTCGGACATAGTATTCCACATAAAATATCATAATCTTCATCAAGTCACGGAGTACGAAAAGCATGTGCGCACTAGTAATAGATTCCTACAATATAGCAAGAAAGAAGCAGCCTAGTTGAAAAGAAGACCTGCTCACTCACTCTAAAAGTCAACGCAGAGGCACCGAATGCCAAGCGTTACTTGTTTTTGCATATCATGGTTCTCGAACTAGCATTGATGCTTTTGTTAGGTAATGTGGCGAGTTTTTTTAAACCATCATGGATTGTCGCCTCCGAGATGGTCACCAAACCCTCTTTAGAAAATTTCTTGGCAAATGCATGCGACAACATTGAATTTGGACAATGTCGAATCTATACCTCTGCTGTCTAAGTAATACAAGATCAGTGTAGCGTATAACATAATCTTCTAATAACACTTGATGGCAAAAGGTGCTAAAGTAGAGCTGCAGCCACTTGGCTCTTGAAGTGGCGAAGAGAAGGACGCAAATCTTGATGTTGCGATTCGAGTTTTGCTGGGAATAAACACCGTTACTTTCGGTAGAGGCACAGGGTAGCTAGCAATGATTACGCCAGTGCAATGCTATAATAATTATAATAATTATGCCATTACATGAAACTAACTCTTCAAGTACTGTAAAACCTACACAAATTAGCGTCAATATCGCACGAGCATAATCATATATACGGTATAAGCGCTAGCATTACATTACAGTGTACAGATGGTCATTTTTCTTAGTGGGGAGAAGTTTCAAAACGAAACAATGCCTTAACACTCACACTGTCCGGCCATGTGCGAAAACATATAGTGGGGAAATGAAAATATAGCCCGCCCACGCACTCGAATTCAAATTTCGTCTGAATAGGACTGCATAAAGCCGTGAGCGCTCGACTCCATTCATGCTCCAAACGTTCTCATGACACTTGTGGATATAGCGCGAGTGTTGTCGCTAACTAAGTTACGCTTAAAAGACTCGCCACGTTCAGTGTGACATTCCGCCTAAGCCGAGTTTCATGGAAAAGCAGGTGGCTACGCAAATTGTGGGACCTAATAGCCCTCTGTTTTTAAATCGAAGCTACAATCAGTGCAATTAGTCTATAAGTCCAAAAGTACTTCGACATATGCAAGGAATGTCTGTACACAATGTCACATATAAATAAAACCTAAATGATGAACACACTCTAATAAATCAACAAACTGCGGCGTTCACACAACAAAACGTGTGGATGGCTTTCTTCTTAAATAAGCGAGGATTTTAAAGATAATGAAAGCAATAACTGGTGGACATGCAAGCAAACTACGTATTCAATAACGATAAAGAAAGCAATCGAAAAATTGATATAATTGGACTTGTCAAATGCGTATATAGCAACACACCGCGAATGTATATAGGATTTGTGCCAACGCTTAAGCTTCGCCTTCAAGATTTGAAAGCGACAGCGGCAACCTGTCTTTAGGGCGTACTTAATTTAAAACAGCTTCTGTCAGTGAAGCATTCGCACATGGCTGCATTCTCTGTTTCCTTGGGCAAATGTGCACGTGAAATATTTTGAAACTTGCTATGCATCCACTACGTGGCCTTAAAGGAAAAGGCGCAGTAACACGTCTGCTTTT
Source organism: Rhipicephalus microplus (assembly GCF_043290135.1). Taxonomy (NCBI): domain Eukaryota; kingdom Metazoa; phylum Arthropoda; class Arachnida; order Ixodida; family Ixodidae; genus Rhipicephalus; species Rhipicephalus microplus. The sequence continues at coordinate 154,381,961 of NC_134706.1, read as the reverse complement.
TGTAGGGGGTGGCCCACTTTAAACCATGAATTCATTATAATCGCATGTTCTGGCGCCCAATCACAACGTATGTTTGTGCCACGCAGGACGCCTGTGTTTGTAAAGCATGGAAGATACTTTCACTGATTTAATAAAATGATGGTGGCGCAGCAGGTATACTAGCAAGGAAAAAAAGAAGGAGGCAGGGTAGGGCGCAAGACTTCGAACTCGTTCATTTTGCTCGTCCATTATTTTATTAGGCTATGCATCAACTCGCCCAACACCACGCTCTGCTAAAGCATATTACTTTCACTGCATTTCCAAGCAGAGGAAGTTATTTCCACTGTATTTCCAATCAGACGCGTGGCCCTGTGATTGGACACTTGCTTGCCACTCGATGGTATGACACTTGCTTTGTTTAATATTCACTCAAACCCAGAATTTTTATTAATATTTATTTGAACCTTTTTTAATTTTTTGATCACGCACATGATGATGATTTTTCGCCCACAAGGAGGTGTTTAACGCTACGCCGTCAAGAAACAACCCACCGCATATACTAGTGCGTGTGCCAACACCACCAAAACAAAAAACAAAACGACAGCACTATCAAGCCCTGTTCAGAAGGTATGCAACAGGAGCACAGAGATCTGCAACTCCCTCAATAATACTTTATGCGCACTAATTAGCGACTGCTTTGGAAGATCTCAATGTGCAGTTAACGAAATGTTACAATTCGCACAACACGCTATTACTGTGACCAAGAATCCGACCCCGAGGCATGAAGTCTAAGGCTTTTAGGATATATGAAACCACCGGAAGCTTCCAAAAACTGTCTCGGCGGGGCCCACTGAGCACCCCGTACAGGAAGTTGGAAGAATTCGCGGTGCAGCTAAGAGAAACTGCGATGAAAGTACTCAGTGGAGAAGTATATTTTGACTAAAAGGCCTTAGTGCAAGAGGATAGAGGGGGAGAGTAAATTGCGACAATATGCGAGAAAAAAAAACGGAAGAAAGAAAGAAAGAAAGAAAGGAAGGAAGAAAGAAAGAAGAAAGAAAGAAAGAGAAAAAAATGAAGGAAGAAAGGAAGACGGCGCAGCCATGCCTTGTGTCTCTGCAGTACGCAACGCTCATTGGGTGCGATCTGCTGAATACCAGCAAAGCCCACGAAGCGCACACCTGCAATTACAATGCCTCGTACGCCATGGACATCGCACGCCCTACATGGCGCTGGCATTTTTGGGCGTGCTAATCACTCCCGCTGACCCCGCAGCAATCATCATCCGAGCGGCCCTTTCCCGTTGCTCTGGCTTCGAAGAAAGAATATCGCGGAAAATTGAGAGCGAGCAGGCAGAACGCGTGCGGATAACATGTGTTGTTCACGTCGTGGAAATAGTGTTTCCGATTGTGGACAGCGACGCCCTCTTTCTCGCCCCTGCCGCAGCCAACTCCGCTTGCACAAACAAGCGCGCCGAGCGCGTAAAGAGCGCGCCTACGCAGTGAAGCCCATCGATCTTGTGAAATTGAGCATCGTTGACAACCGAGACCGGTTTTCAATTACACGTTCCGTGCCAGAGCAGCAGCGGCAAGCACTTAGTCGGCCAGCCAGAGCATTCGTTGGGAGGTTGCTTCTTCGCGGAATGTCGAGTCATTATATATGACGTCTGGGAAAAGATAGAAGATGTTTTTGGGTGTTGTCTTCTTGTACATACGTATTTCCATCATTCTGTAATAGCGTACCACGGAGTGTATGAGATTGAGTAAAAATAAGATTTATTTTTTTACCAACCTAAAATTTTCGCTACTATTCGCCTCAGGCTTGAGGGTGCCACAAGGTAAATTAAAAAAAAGCTGGCGTACAGACGCTTGCCGCATGAAACAATTAGGGTTCAATGTAGAGTTTTTTTCATATATACTTATAAAGGAAGCTCTATAAGAAATGGCATCATACTTTTGGGAAAGGACAAGTCTTTCATAAGACATAAAAGACTTCACCTGCCTAAACTTCCGTGTGCCTGAGAAGTTACGGTGAAAGCACCAATTAGACCAATCAAATAAGCGAAGTATCCATTGCTATCCCTGTGGAAGAACGAACACAGCAGCTCTATTGCCCTTTTCCAAATTTGTCACTCGTGCACGCCTTTAACCAGCAGGGCCGTCCAGTAAAGTTCTAGTTCATGGCTTTCATAAGACCAAAAAAAAAAAAAGAAACGTAAAACTCCTACATGCAACTGTGTCACGCAATGGCCGATATGGCGCACCGACATTGCAGCGGATGCTCATGCAAGAAGGCCAAACAAACGGAAACAATGAACGCCACGGAAATAGATAAACTGGAATAGCGATTTTGAAAAGGCTGCCACACAACAAAGAAAAAAGTAGCGAGTCGAGAACCAGGAATGAGCTAGCGAGTGGCGCGACCATTTCTCTCCGCAAACTGCGCAGGCGTGGTGCGTGAAGTCATGAAGCCATCAGGGTCTGCAGGATGGCACGGTTCCGTATATACCTCAGATTAGCTTCGAGCCAACGGCGTGACGAGACGGCCGCCACTCATGCAACGCTCTTTTTTTGGAACGCTGCTGACGCTTGCCTCAATAGGCGAATTCGCAAGCGTCGGTAGGGTGCGTTGGCAACAGCTCCCTGCACACGCCTCTCGCTTTTGGGACAGGGAGGGCAAAATAGACTTTAAGCGGGTAGAATTAACTAGAAGGCGGTTCTCTGATTGGTGGCTAAAATCAAGGCACGAGTGAAAATTAAACCCTTCACTGCATAGTACGAACCCTCAACCTCTATAATTAAAGAAAAATAAATAAATGTAGTTTTTTTTATTCATTCAGTATTACGGCTTGGTGGCGCTAGCCACCGCCCGATCGAAAGGGTACAGCCATATCCATCCATCCATCCATCCATCACACCAAGTTTGAAGTTTCCCCTTGGTTGCACTGTGCTGGGCTGTCTTCTTTCATTCGCTTACACTTAATGTTGTGTCCGAGGGACGTACGGTGGGACTGTGAAGGTTCCACGACTGTTTTGAAGCAAACACTTCTGTCTTCAGTTACTTGCGGCTCGTGATCCAATACCTATGCCACGCTTTGCTCGCAGTGCATCTCCTCAATGTAATAAACGCACGTGCTTGGAACTTTGTGACCATAGAGGATCAAAGATGCGCCCACTTCGGGATCTGTCCAAGACGAGAAGGAAAGCATTTCTTGCGAGCTGTCAACGACGAACGCCCATTTCTTTTTACCTCAAAAGCACGAAAACATTCCGAAAAACAAGTCTTCCAATAAGAAAAAGAAAAAAATAAGGACTGTTAGACTTCGACGTTCGCGCCATAAGAACGCGTGGTTTTTTTTGGCACTAGAGGTCATTGTCAGCTCAGCGCATGCGCACAAGTGGTGAGCAAGGAGGCAAATCGAAACTTCTGTGTTATGGTCAGCCTCATGGGCTTCTCTGCTTTGTATACCTATTATGCACGGCCAGCAGTGCCACCCGTCCGTCTGTGACGACTGCATTAGACTCCAATCCGAGAACAGGCGTGCGTTTCTAATCGTGTATGCCAATGCGCGATGCTCTCAACCGACATGACGAACGCCTTCCTTCGTGCATGCATGAAAACGGTAGCAGCTTCGCGGGCATACACCACGGCGTCACTATAGAAAGTGAGTAGTGTTAACGCTATATGAAAACGCTCCGCGCATCCGCCAACGCTAAAGGTAACGACTAAATTATGCCCTCCCACATAATATGCTGTCGTTAGCCCAAAATAAATCCGCTAGAAAGGCTTCAAGAAAAACGTGGTAAAATATAAAGGACGTGCATGCTGCAGCCGCTGCAGTGTACCCAACAACGCATGCACATGTATGGTTTACGGCAGAAAATTTTTTATCGCAAAATTATCAAATTACCTAATATTTATTTCATTACAACCAAATTCTCTTTAACTGACAATCATTCTACATGAACTGCTAGAATACTGTATTACTATGCAGTCGTGCTGCTGCATCAGCGATGTCGCGCTTTTCGATTTTGACTCACGCCAAAATATATTCTTCAGCGTCACAGAACGGCCACCAAGTGTATATTCATTATGCATGGAATCACAGATAATTAGTATGCCCCGCAATCGAAATGACAAGACTACGGTGAAACAATAAAAACTTAGGCCATACCTTTCTAGTAGATCACTCACTCGGCTTAAAAGACCGAGGTCTGAGCTTCGAGAAAACTGGCCACCTTTAGTCATAGAGGGACGCTAATGTACATATGACGAAGTACATGTAATAAATGGCGGCTGACAATAACGCTTCCAATTGAAGAGTGGACACATTGCCTAGTGGCCATAAATATATACTCAATAAGGGAACGGAACAGGCTGTTTCTCCTACAATCATCGGGCTATATAGAGTCCTCTAATAACAGTCATAAACATTATCGATAACTCCCGGGACCACCTGCGTCAAGCGAAACTCGTTCCTGAGTCAGCGTCTGTGAGAGAAAGAGAAAGTTGAACGAAGTTTTGTTCAACTGCGTCAAATATGAAAGGCACGAGCATTATACACACTGCAGGCTCACAGTCTTCCAGCGCACATACGGGCACCACTACGGCCACGTCTAAGGAGAAAGATCTGCATTCGGCTATATACATAGAGGAGGAGAAGGCGACCAATAAATTGCTGGAAGACGCGACATGGGGGCAGGAGGCCGTATCATTGGGGACCGTACGTGCGATGTATCAAGAGCACAGCAGTCTACCAAAACCAGACGACAGAGCTCGCCATTCACGTAGCAGACGACAAACGCTTGGCAAGACACGGGAAAACCACACCTCAAGCGCTCCATGTCGTGGATATTTGGCCAGCCACCGCCGCAGTGCCAGCGGTGGTGAGGAGCGATCCTACTAAAGTTCACGATAAAATAACCGTGACTGAACCAAAGCGACAAAGGAAATACAAAAATGTTCCAAAAGTCATATTATAAAGTTTAGGCCTACCTTAAGGAGCACCAAACTCCACGTTTTCGGTACGGACAAAAATACGGAGGTGCACCTGATATCTCGTTTTCTCTTGCTCCCTGTTAATGGGCGCGAAATATTTATCACGTCCAACCGCTCTCGCCCTGTGCAAACCGATGCTGCAGACATTAAAGGGAAACGCTCCAAGCATAAGCGATGATGGCGAAATGGCAATACGTGCCGCCATCGAGCAGAGAAACAACACCCATGCTCCGAGCGTTCTCTTCCTCGCTAAGTATAGTGCGTCGACGGCTCGTTGGCCCAGCCGAGCGTCGAGCCAAGCAAAATCGAGTGATTGAGGGTGGCTGAGGAAGAGAGCGTTAACAAGTCTCACAGAAGTACGTAAGATAGGGCTGGGGGGGTGCGCACTTCAACAACTGCGGCACCCTGTTCAGACGAAAGAAGCTTGTCTGGTCACGGCCGTTACAGACGCCACTGGCGCAATTATATGGCTCATTATTTCAACGATCCGGCGATTCACGGCGCTCAAGGGAAGATGCCACGTAACCTTCGCGGTGTTGACGCAGCAAGAAAAACTGAATGAAATAGGCATCGCCAAACACAGTTACGGGGCCAAATGTATAGTAGAAACGTGAGAAAAACCTCGATGCGTAAATGTAGAAAAGTAATGAGTAATCAAAATATAAAATGAAGCATGGCAGACGACGTCCGTGCGATGTCCTGTCCGATAAACCAGAAAAGCTGATGACTCCCGAAGAAAAGGGGGAAAAAGAGGAGAAACATTTCCTACCGAGAAAGCTTCCTCGCCACTCAATTTTCTGCTACGTGCACGCACTAAATTTTCATGTACGTTCAATGCCCAATCGCATTTCCGGAGTTTTAAGAATTGAAAGCGCTGTTCCTACAAATAGGAGGTCGTTAGGTGCCTATAGTTCGAGCTATATGGCACGTAACTACCGAATTTATTTTCTTTTACTCGTCACGCTCTTACTAACTGCACGTGGTACAGCCGCCATCTTTATGAAAGGGAACATGCGAGTGCGTGGCGAATTGGATCTTGCTGGAGATGTGGCGTGGCACAGTGGTGAAACATGAAAATAAATGGAGAGACTGCAGGTGTCACTGTTCGCATTGCGTATGCACTCCCAGCACAATTGTGTTTATCTTTAGTTTACGCTTTCTGCTCGGTATATATCTACTGCAGGAAAGTTCCAGCAATCAAGGATTGTGTGTTCTATTAGATTTTCGAAATGCTGCATTCGGAACAACATCAAGTGAAAAGTGAAACTGCTATAAGGGCTACAAGCAATACCAGTACTGGCACCACCCTCTTCATTTAATTACGGATTCGGCAAACGTGCCGAGCCACATGCGTGGTTTGATGATATTTGGCACGCGTTCGCGTCTTCTCTTTCATAAGAATAATAGCTGTACATGGGCGATGTGACAATGTAAGAATGTAACAAGATAACGAACTACGCCAGCACCACTTTCGTGTGTTCCATGCGTAGTCACCGTGTTAATTTCATCCCTGTTATGCTTTAGAATCATTAGTTTTTTTTTTAGTGAAATTGAAGAGTGTAGAATTAAACTTCAAGGAAAAACCGGATTTCTTCGAATAACTTGCTCACGACCTGGTTGGCAATTGCTTATCAGCCATATTCGGCGTGAATAAGTCACCCGTGTCGATGTGTTCACGGTCATCGTCTCGGTTGCGTAGCATTATTAGCGGCAGTGATGCCCTCATCGCCATTTTTTTGGGACTCAACTTTCTACCACTGTTTAACTTCTAGGTGAATCTAAGATAATATTACCATTCCACGACGATCACGTATACTATTATCGCACAATCTCTCACAGCTTTGCCACAGTTTCTGAGCAGGTGTACTCAACAGTTCATGTGAAATGTGACTTGCTACATTTTGTTTGCGGGGAACACGTAGAATCAATTTGGCCATTCGCGAGCCTGCAGCACATAATAACGCGTCAGAAAATTGCCCACCATTTTACCGAGTTCGCCAGACTGTTTAGCGTGGTGCAATTTGGCTGACAGCTGCGTTTGAAGGAGCTGAAGTTCGGCCAAGAAAGGTCACCTCGAACGATATTTCCCTCCCCCTAATCAATAGATACATAAAAATAAAGAAGGATTGCATGAAGCAGTGAAGGCAGGGCGGTGGTGGGATAATCTATCGCATACACTTACGCTGCCTGAGTGGACGCGTCGAAAGAAGGTGAGTCGTGTAGCGCTTTTTTCTAAGGCGAAGTTTGTTTACCTGCTGTATAAGGCGATGTGTATTCAGCGTCTGGGCGCTCGAAATCATGAATTTGACATAGTCGCTGCTTCAAAATTTGCTGGGTGCGTGCTGTGCAAGACAGTATAAGCTACAGAGACAGACGGGACTGTAGGTCACACACTTGTTTCTTTCTCCTCCGGTCTCTCGCCTTTCTTAAAAAGGGAAAGATATTTCACTCTCTCACGTACATCACAGGAAAACTAAAAATGATCTAACGTTTATGCACAGTAACTACATCGTGGATGATCTATGGTTTCGTGTAGTAACCGGTTGCAGTAACCACACGCCTGATAAGCAAGCAAACAGGCAGAAAGTAAATAAATGTGACGACACCATCTTGATTTTTTTCTGTCTCGTTGTCATGATACAATTTATGGTATATGTGACGTGTATACCGTATGTATGTGGTATGTTCATCATATATAGTTGATATCTGTGTGGTATTATAAAAAAATAGCAGTAGTCATGCAGAAACTGAAGAATCAGGGCGTCGACAAATCATATATAAACATCCTGGAAGAAATTTACAGAGGATCAACTGCGACTATAGTTATCCATAAAGAAAGCGACCGAATACCAACCAAGAAGGGTGTAAGACAAGAGGATAGAATCTCCCCCTGATACTATTTACCGAGTGCTTACAGGAGGTTTTCAGGGCCCTAGATGGGGAATGATTAGGGATAAGAGTTAATGGAGAGTACTTTAGTAACCAGCGCTTCGCGGTTTATATTGCATTGCTGAGTAAGTCAGGGGACGAATCGTAACTCATGGTTACTGAATAAGGCAAGAAGAGCAGAAATATAGGTCTTAAAATTATTCTGCAGTGAATAACCACGATATTGAAGTAACTAGAAGAATAATAATAGGCTGGAACACATTCGGCAAGCACTCTGAAATCATTAACGGTGAATAACCACTAAACCTCAAGAGGAAGGTACATAACAGCTGCATCTTGCCGGTACCTACCTACGGAGCAGAAAGCTGGAGGCTTACAATGAGGGTTAAGCTTAAACTGAGGACGACGCTGCGAGCGACGGAAAGAAAGAATGAGTGGTGTAACCTTAAGATACAAGAAGAGAGAAAAGTGAATCAGGGAAAAAACAGGGATGAACGATATCACAGTTGAAATCAAGAACCAATGTTCATTAGGGTTAATTGACAGGGTTCCCAGAGAGGGCAAGCGGGTTAGGGGGAGACAGAAAGTTAGGTGGTGTTATGCCACAGACATTTTCCTCGTTCGGGAGTACGTCTCACGAGATCGAGCGCTGTTCCGACGAACTGCCTCCCCCCTCCCAGCGCCGCCTTCCGTGCAGGAGAACCGTGCAGTTCCGGGAATAACGTCGCTTCCTGCGCCGAACCACCTTGCGGTTCCGGGTATGGCTGCGTCTCCTCAGCCGAGCCATTGTGCCGTTCCCGGGAACTGGTCTCGCAGAAGAGTCCAAAAATGTATTTAAGGCCGTGCCGGCCCCATGTTTAGAGGATTTGCCCCAGCCGACGTTGTCGTGCTGGCCGGCTCTGTACAAACGACAACCTGCTACAGTAAACGCTCCTTCTTGTTGCTGTTTTCAAAACGGATTGCCTTCCTGCTTCGCCTTCGGGCAAAGGCTTCAGCGAAGTCCGCTCGACGGCTCGCCGCTCTTCGCCACTGCTACCATCGCGACACAGCAAATTCCTAACAGTGGTTGGCAGCTTCGGGATACATTACCCTGTGCTCAACGTTTTGCTGCTCTGGGACCCGCTACCAAATCTCAACGGCTGAAAAGTTGGATCGAATCTCTGAGCACGAGGACGACCGCCGTGATAGCGTTTGGCTACGCTGAGATACGCTACCCTGTTATCATCGTTCGGCAAGCTGGGACAAGCTACCCCGGATCTCAACATTGGGAAGTTGGACCGGATCCCTGACGACCTGAGGACACCCACGACTCTGTTCGACGGCAGCCACGAGTTGGACCATTCGTTGGCTACTTTGGTTGGGTGAGTGCCCAACGTTTACTTTTCATTTCGCCAGACCTCTCTAGCACAGGCAGATGTGAGGATTGATTGATTGATATGTGGGGTTTAACGTCTCAAAACCACTATATGATTATGAGAGACGCCGTAGTGGAGGGCTCCGGAAATTTATACCACCTGGGGTTCTTTAACGTGCACCCAAATCTGAGCACACGGGCCTACGACATTTCCGCCTTCATCGGAAATGCAGCCGCCGCAGCCGAGATGTGAGGAGTGTGTTTTGTGTTTTTTGTAGGTTATATTTTAATACTCACGTACTTTAAACAATGAGATTAGTTTTGGAGTACGGTGAATATCAGTAGTAGAGCATCACGAGGGACGAGATCGCGATGGAGCAGTACCTTGTGGAGGACCTCCTCAAAATTTGTGGAGCCATGGGGATTTCCGGCGGGTCCGCTAAAACAAAGGAAGCGATTCTCGAAGGGATGCAGACAGAGAATGTGACGGCCGAGGAAACTGACGAGTTTTGAGAGCTCATCTGTGCGGAAAAGCAGAAGGCTGAAGAGCAAGAGGATAGAAGCCACGAACAATGAAAGGCCGAGGAGAGACGAAAAAGGACACAGCATGCTCTCAAATTGAGAGAGCTTGATTTTAAAATTCAAGCACTTAAGTGGGAGCGAGCGAAACACCAGCTCCCCAACTTTCAGACAGGCGAGAACATCGCGCAATTTTTTGATGATTTTGAAGTTGTTTGCAGTAATGTTGGTGTTAGCCGCGACCTTTGGGTGGAGAAGCTCGCCACGTTGTTGCCGCGCGAGATCGCGCATGTTTTGAGTTGTTTACCCAACCAGGAAGCAGGAGATTTTAGCCAGGCTAGATATATTTTGATAAGATATTTTTTTCTTTCAAATCCTGCTCAAAGTCGGAGCGATAGAGACAGCGCCGAAGCACGTCGTAAGGCGCCAGAAGTAGACGCTTGCCAAAGAGAGCGAGAGGGTGAATCGCGTCAAAGAGAGCAGGAGGCCGACTACGAAGGCCTGCGAACAAGGGTTATCCTGGAAAGAGAGAGAGAACCCTTACAAACAAGAGAGACACCTTCAGGCGAGTTTATTGGCTTTAAAGGCATCGGAAATCCCGTTCTGTCGCAAGCAGAGACAGCTAGCAACGGGCCCGAGGAAAAGCTAGCAAACCTATCTGGAGCTTTGATTCCACAAAGTGAACGCAGCGTACTTGCGAATAAAATTGCCAGTGCTGTGAGCACGGCGATCAGTTCTGTTGATAAGAGTTGCCGGCGAGAACATAAGGCAAAGTTGAAGAACGTCAAACGCGTGAAAGTGGCTAAACGCCATGGCTATCGAGGTGCCATGCTCAATGTCAGGGCTGAGTTCGGGACAAAGCTCAATAAAAGAAAGTTGAAGTTCAGGCCACTGCTAAGATCTAGATCAAACGCGAAGCGCGTCGCAAAGAAAGGAACTTCAATAAAAATCTGAAGCCAAAATCTCCGTTTCCTCTCATCTCTAGAGCAGACACCTAACAATGACCACAAAGATAAGTCGGTTCTGCCGCATAGAGTTTTGGCAGAACCTGTCGAAGGCAGTGCACTTGTTAATAAGTGTGTCGGGGCTTCCAGCGTTCCTAGCCATTCGAAAAGGAAAAGGCCTAGGCAAAAGCGTAGCGCGGAAAAGACGAAAAGCGTCAAACATGTTAAAGCAGTTGTTAAGTGCCGTGACGTCTTCCTTCGAGACGCCAGGTTCAGGGCTACGCGTAGGATCGCGAAAGGACCCTATAGCAAATGTTTGAGCCTCATACCATCACTGAGATCAAAATTAGGCGTAAAGCACGTGAAAAAAGACCAAATTTCAGGGAAATTTGAACGCCGAGATCCCCGCCTGGTCTTATCCTTCTCACTGCCGCGTAGATGCAAGCGAGTGGGGAAACGTTGGGAGTGCTTGAGCTGTAACATGAGCGGTTGTTCTCCACAATGGCGAAAGGGTCGCTGCTCGAACGGGCGGCGTAAACGATGCAGTACAGGTGCCTTCTAGTACAAGTTAAGCGGCTGTACGCCAAAAGTTGCTGCTACTGAATTCGGCGAACAAGTTCTTTCGTCGTCCTTTTGTCCAGACCGCAGCCTACAAAAGCTATGGAGTGCGCGACTTCCCAGAGTTCCTCTGAGAGTGCCACCTTGCTAATACCAAGAGTGTAACTTCTGTGCAGTTTTGAGAATAACTTTTTCTAATTGTGTCGCCCGCCGATGAGCAAGGAATGTGTCTAAATTTTTGTAAGTTTTACTTTTCTTGTCGTCGCAGAAGCAGATATTATTGATATGTTTGGTTCATTACTTTTGTTTTTCTTATATCTCGAAAGGTAACAGTTGACGTGTTTTATTTTAACAGAGAAGGCTGAGTAAAAGCCCTGTGTAAAATACCTTCTTTGTTTGGCATTACGTGTTGGTAAGCGTGTCAGTGTAGGTTAAGTTTCACTTTGTTTTGTGTGACGCGCGCAAGTTTAAAATTTAGTGTTACTTTCTTACCTTATCGAGCGTGTTATCTCTTGTTGTGATGATCATTGGCTGTGCGCATTGAAGTCAGAGCTTGTAGGAGGACTAACTTTGTTATGTGTAGCAGTCTGGCGCTTGCGAGTGACGCCAATGTGCGTGATTCAGAAGTGCTTTGTATCTAAATTGTAGTTTCGGGGCCAAATTGAGTTAAACTCAGCAGCTTCAATCTTCCCCAATCTGCCTAAATCACAATTGAGAATCGTTTGAAAAAAAATTCTGTTTGGTTTAACAGTGTCGTGCACTGACACTTAGCTAAAGGTGTGTCCACATTTTGTATTCCTCCTAAGATACGTTGCTCGTGATGCAAATTTTTAGCTCAGCTAAATCTCGAGGAAATATTTTCGTTTCTGCTGGTCTGGCGATTTGGTCAGCATTTGGAGGGTGCTTGCTTTGGCCAGAGTGGTTCGGCTTTGTGCTCGACTCCGTCGTTCCAGTGATTCCCTGCAGGGCTCTGAAAATCACCACGGAGCGGCCACAGTATCGACGGTCAACCAGCATCCCTCCTTTCAAGCCGCGCTGACGGCTCAAAACTCCGGATGCATTGTCTGGCGGCCGGGGTGCTGTTATGCCACAGACATTTTTCTCGTTCGGGAGCACGTCTCACGAGATCGAGCACTGTTCCGACGAACTGTCTCCCTCCTCCCAGCGCCGCCTTCTGTGCAGAAGAACCGTGCAGTTCCGGAGATAACGTCGCTTCCTCCGCCGAACCACCTTGCAGTTCCGGGTATGGCTGCGTCTCCTCAGCCGAGCCACTGTGCCGTTCCGGGGAACTGGTCTCGCAGAATAGTCCAAAAATGTATTGAAGGCCGTGCCGGCCCCATGTTTAGAGGATTTGCCCCAGCCGACGTTGTCGTGCTGGCCGGCTCTGTACAAACGACAACCTGCTACAGTAAACGCTCCTTCTTGTTGCTGTTTTCAAAACGGATTGCCTTCCTGCTTCGCCTTCGGGGAAAGGCTTCAGCGAAGTCCGCTCGACGGCTCGCCGCTCTTCGCCACTGCTACCATCGCGACACAGCAAATTCCTAACAGTGGTTGGCAGCTTCGGGATACATTACCCTGTGCTCAACGTTTTGCTGCTCTGGGACCCGCTACCCAATCTCAACGGCTGAAAAGTTGGATCGGATCTCTGAGCACGAGGACGACCGCCGTGATAGCGTTTGGCTACGCTGAGATACGCTACCCTGTTATCATCGTTCGGCAAGCTGGGACAAGCTACCCCGGATCTCAACATTGGGAAGTTGGACCGGATCCCTGACGACCTGAGGACACCCACGACACTGTTCGACGGCAGCCACGAGTTGGACCATTCGTTGGCTACTTTGGTTGGGTGAGTGCCCAACGTTTACTTTTGATTTCGCCAGACCTCTCTAGCACAGGCAGATGTGAGGATTGATTGATTGATATGTGGGGTTTAACGTCTCAAAACCACTATATGATTATGAGAGACGCCGTAGTGGAGGGCTCCGGAAATTTACACCACCTGGGGTTCTTTAACGTGCACCCAAATCTGAGCACACGGGCCTACGACATTTCCGCCTTCATCGGAAATGCAGCCGCCGCAGCCGAGATGTGAGGAGGGTGTTTTGTGTTTTTTGTAGGTTATATTTTAATACTCACGTACTTTAAACAATGAGATTAGTTTTGGAGTACGGTGAATATCAGTAGTAGAGCATCACGAGGGACGAGATCGCGATGGAGCAGCACCTTGTGGAAGACCTCCTCAAAATTTGTGGAGCCATGGGGCATATTGTAGTCCCAAGCCTACAATATGCCTATGGCAGATACCATAGTGAAGTGCTCCGAAAAGTTAGACCATGTGCAATTTCATTAACGTCTCCTTAAATTCAAAACACGAGCTAGCGTCAAGTAGTTTGGCCTCCGTCGAAAATGTGGCCGCCGCAATCAGCATCCGATCCCGCCAACTGCTGGTCAGCAGTTGAGCCCAAAACCACCCTGGCGGGTACAGTGAATCAAAATTTTTCCGCGAAATACGAGCGAGGAAAGAGCTGTGGTTAGTGTGATATGTCTTTGTTTCCTTTTGGTTCAACATCATCACTGAAAGATGTTCGGTCCTGTACAGCGCTCGTAAACAGCGCATATACTATGTACGTGGCTTTAACACCCCATGACTATATTTTATCGAACGTCTACGTGCTCTATTGTACATCTCCTTTACGCGGTGGTTTACTGTGCGATTATCACTTTGTGGCTCCTAACTTAAAGCAACCTAATGCCAGGTTTAGGGCCAGCTGATAAAAAAAAAAACCGTGCCACAAACAATACTGATTTCAATAGTCGAATATGCAGCGTTGGTAAAAAGCACTGATAACTACAGGCGCTCTTGCCATTGTCATCTTATCGTGCATTGGCAGATTCGGTGCACTTCCGGTAGCACTTTTTTTCTTCCATGTGAAGCAAGTCATTTCCATTGGCCGTTTGAGAGTGGTCCCTGTATGTTCCATTGGCAGACCCGGAGCAGCTACGTCGCGAGATCCACTCCGCGGAGCAACTTCTTCTGTTCCTCGATAAGCGGGAAATTCGACCGGAATTCCCAAGCAACCCATGCCCTGGAAAGGTGCCGATTCTGGGCTCGCCAGTGGACACCGGTCGCGGCGGTCGTGCCTCGGGTCAGACACTGCAAAGCTCGATCGCCTTTGGCTAGCGTTACGTCACTGTGCCCGGTGTCCAATATTGCAAGAAGGAAAGCGTGCCCATTTCGACCCTGTCATTTGCTTCAACTGTAGAGCGTGTGCTTCATTTTTAGATCCTCTTCGGTTTCCATCAGCCAGAGTGGAGTGCTCCGGCGTAGAGATCGTCGGCCACTCCAAATCCGCCAGTGTTATTTACCAATATGTACATCCTTTTCGGATGTGAAGCGGCTTATGGCGGAGTTTATTCCGGTATGCGTTACAACTCTTACTGCCCATGTGCATCAGCTGGCCCAAGCACATCCAGAAGGCACTCACGCGCTAGAGCGTTTTGGCGTGTTTAAGGGGCTGGGTAACACGCTGTAGCCTCCCCTCTGCAATCATGTGATAGGTCGGGGGACGAGATTCTGCTGACGCGCGATGAACTAACGCGTTGTATCCTAATCAGAACGCGCTGGCACATGCTAGCGCATTCCGGCCTGCTTAAGTGGTTCTGTAAAAATATAGTAAGATGATATGGCCTCTCCTCCTTACACTCTCGCAGCAATCACCTGATGGCATCGGGGAACGAGATTTTAGAGATGTGCGATGAACCCACGTGCTCCCGCGTAGCGAGCTCCAACCAGAGTACGGGACGAGTAACAGGAACAGAAACTACGGCGAATTCATGGTTTGCTCCACTTGTAAGGACGCGTTAATATCAGGCGAGGGGCCCATGATGAACGGAACTTTGAGTCGACCGACACACTGCTTCGCATCCAATACTAATGGTTCTCTTCTGTAGAGAATGGTGTAATTTCCGTTTCGCTTTCTTTTATACTTCACGAAACGATACCAGGCATCCTCTTGCGTCTTATAGACCTTTTCATTCAAGGCGTTCTGGGCGCCGCTATATTCCTCTGGGCTGTTGTCAGCGCTCGTGACCCTCCAATAAATGCACTGCCGAAGCTGTGACGTTGGCTTTCTTACTCTCGTGCAACAGCCTAGAAAGGAGGAAATACTTTACTCCGTAAAAAAAAAAAGTGCATAGACTGCACTCATGCATTGGTACGTAGGCTCATAAGAGTCGTGAATCGCACGTGAATATACGGCTCCAAATATCTGGATTATATTTCTCCTCTAGTAGTGAGTGTACAAATTATGTAAAGAGCCCAAGCAGCAAAACCGCGGGATTATTAGAGCGTTTACCGTATCACGGCTTCGGCTTCAAGTGGCAAGCCATGAGCTGTTACTGTGCTGCGAGGCGTAACCAAGGAAAATATATAACAAAAATGACGCTGCATGAGAGAGAGCAAGCCTGAAAGTTTCACATTTCTTTTTTTCTCCCTTTTGCCCATTTTTATTAGAAAGTGCGTGCTCATGGACACTCAGAACCACGTGTCTGCTAAGCAGAGAGATAACATGTGTAAGGACGCGTGAGTGCTTTCTTTTCTTTTATTTATTTATCTGGCAAATTGCGCGCGTGGCTGAGCAAGTTATCAGAGGGTGTTCTCAAAATGGCAAGTCGTAGGACAATCGAAAGAAATGTTGTTCAGTATTTGTTATTCCTAAGCCAGCCTATCCAGCAGATATCACGTGCAAGGCATGGTTGGGGCATGGTTTGATGCATTCGGTCGGTTTGGTTGCCCGTGCTTGAAGTCCTTTCCTGCGGGGCTTCAGTGCTTTTCTTTCAAAGTGCTGCGTCATGGCACGCGCAGCATCCTTTTAAATATGCACGCCTTCGCGACAGCCTAGAACGTGATAGTATTACGAGGATATAGTTGCAATCGTTCCTCGTTGTCCTTCACACCAGCTCAAAGAACACTACAACGAGACAAAGTGTGACGATGCAGCGTATTGCAGGCAGTGAAAAGATAGTTCTGGCTTTTTTTATCGTGCCTTGGTGCGTTTATGGACTGTACTTGACGCATCCTCGAACACAGTGCTCTATACAGATCGTTCCTTATGGCCCATATTCACGCTCCTTGTTGTTCAACCACATCTCCCAACACACCGCCGCAGAACACCAAAAGCTCGTGTTATCTGCGGCATTCATTGAAGTTACACCAAGCAGGCCGCTCTTTTCCTTTGGTTCGAGGTCAGCCGGCGTTTTCAGAGACCTACGTGTCTGCTGCAGCGAATACCAACCATTGTGTGCGGCCTATCTTTTCCGCATGCTTGCTGTCAGTGCTTGTACACCATCAGCTGTGGAGTATACCCGAACGTGCCCCACTCAAGCTGGTGGTGCCGACAGGCAGCTTACAACTGGTGTCATAATTATTTAGGTATGCTCCGACTACATTTGTTGAAGCGCAAAAAATTCTGGGCCCACTGCGACACATTCTAGCGTGCGTGTGTCGACAGGAGAAAAGAAAGAAATGCTTGGAAGTTGACATTCAGAAGCATGTGGTTTGGCACTACCTGCTGGGCAGTCCGGATGGGGTCTGAAAGGAAATGAAATGCTCGAAAAACAGGTCACATAAATTACGTCATTTATTTTTATCCCAATATAACTATCAGTGGCGTAGCGAATAGGTGGCACACCAGCCTTGTGCCAACCCGAATTCTTTTTTTTTCATGGCATATATAGCCCAAAATGGCACTCGACCACACCTGCATGTCAGCACCCACCCCCCTCCAAAACAAGGTGGTGCCACCACCCCGAAAAACATTTCCCCATATGTCCCAGACATCTTATGTGCGCTTTCGTGTCGTTTTCTTGCCGTTCCTTTGAGGTTCAGAATACGTATGTATAACATACGAATAAACGTAGTCCAGAAGAACACTTCTCCGAACAGCTCAGCGGCATCTCCTGGAGCGATTCAGTCACATGCGCATACATACTGTAACCGAAACTGTATGCTTCATTTTTTACACGCACGAAAAAGTTTTCTACGGGAGTTCTTAACAGCTCCAGTGACGTAGTTGCGTCACGAATATAACGTTGTAAAACATAGGCTGACTTACTGCAAAAAAAGAAAATGGCTCCTTATATGAATGTTTCCTTGCAATGTCGTCGAAAGACAATAGTCTTGCGTGTGGAGAGAGTGAAGAAAATGTCCTGCGCGAAAAAATTTGTGAATCTATTCTGGAAGCGCTGCATTAGAGAGTCTCGATCCGTGCAGAGAAGTCGAACGGGCGCATCGAGGCACGTTAGACACGAGAACAATGCGCGCCTGTCTCGGAGGCGATAAGGCATAGAACGCAAAGTGATGGTCAGGTGCCACCACCGTGTCGTCTTAGCAAAGCGTTGGAAATGCTTGCCTTTTTGATCATCGCATTGCACTGTCAGCGCAGCGTGATAAATGCTACTGTCCCTAGAATTACTTGTGCGTGCCTTCCATAGTATAAAGACACACATACAAAAGATCGGTGTGCTGTTATGGCGCCTCCGATTTGTGCAATGATTGCTTTTTAATTGACAATCACACCAGTGTGAAGGCGGAAAGTATTGGTAGGCGCTGTGGATGGAGTTGGCCGCTGAGAGTCCCGTTTGATGCCGTTTCGGGTATCGTTATGGTGGACAAACCGATAAATGTACAGACAGACAGACAGACAGACAGACAGACCAAAATTTTGGCGTCAAAGATCCCCAAGAAAGAATGTTGTCTTTCAAATCATAAAGGCAAGCCTGTCGCGCTGACTCGAACGAGCAACCCCTCAATTCTTAACACGCGGTGCTATGCACTACGGCACGGAGTGTACGTTATGGGGATTGCTAATGGAGAGTCATTTATATACACCATACACCGTTTGGTAATCCTCAGAGCTTCGAAACTATAGGGTATTTTTGTTCTCATTGGCGAGATGGCGTGAAGGGCTCCCGTGGGGTACAGAGTAATTGTATATACAGTTCCTCTATCGTTGGGCGCGCTCTAAAGGTCGTTGCCTCCACGAAGCGCCGCCTTCACGGAGCGTCGTCTCTCGGTCTCTTCTGCGCGCGCTCTTATAAGACTAATATTTCGGATGAGAACGAAGGTCTCTCCGCTCCCTGCCGCGGCCGCCTTTACAAAAGGAGCGCCCAGCTGACACACGACGAAGTAAGAATCGTGACAGTTGTTCACGCTTGTCCCGTGTATACTTGTGCGCTCGTTTCTTGCGTCTTTTTGCTTCAACTGCGCTCTTTAAGTGTCAAGCTGTGACAGTTGTTAGTCCGCGCTCGTGCAGTGCATGCTCATTTCAATCGTGCATTCTGCTTGTGATGTATGCTGTAAGTTTCAAGCTCCTTGCCTTTCTTAAAATGACTATACAGTTTGTTGCTTCTGCTGAAACAATGCAGAATAAACGCTCAAAAACCTCTGTGAAAACACGTTTCATTTTCGTGTTATACCGTTTTCTATATAAGGGGATCAGCCACGTTTTCTTTAATTTTGTTGTTGCGCATTTCTACGTGTTTCTTCAGGGCTGCATAACCTTAGTTTATTTGAACGAATCAGCAGGATGAAGAACAAAATAAATCTTCTTAGAGGTTTGGCATGTCATTTCCCTCAAATTGAGCAACTGTTTCAAAACGAGTGTGATGTTCCTCCAGAAAGCGAAAGAAAAGCGAATTCTGCATAGTTATTAAGGAAACTAAACGCAGAAAGCGCGTGTGAGTTTGCCATCTTCTGCTAGTCGAGTGCAAAGAGAACATTTATTTTCTGCGCTGAGAGATCATCAGCCTCGTTTTTGTAGACTGGCGCACTCAACAACTATATACGCACGCATTGCGCGGTAATTTGATGAACATGAGAGCAATGTGTGCACCGAACAAGCTGGCGCAACGATTACGACAGTTGCGAAAGAAAAGAATCTGCTTGCATACGCCTTGAACGAGGCGCGCAATTAGACTATAGCCTCCATTACCCCTTGCGAAACAGCGGTTCAAGGATGGTGCCTCACGTATGCACCGGGAAACAACGTACACGAGGCACGAATCAGAGAGAGAAACATCGCAAGATGGCGGTGCTAGTTTTGTAGCTCTTGATGGGATACTTCCTAAAGTCATAACCAACCCAGCGTGCTCACGTATGTGTGTTTGTATAGTGAGTGAGTGTGAGTTTGTGTGTATGTGCGTAAAAGTTTTCGCACCGGCTAGTTTGTCATATGACACTGCGTATGGCGAGGTACAACTCAACTCTCGTTAGGTGGTTAGTGAGAGTCTGTCGGTGTCAATACGAGTTGCGTTCATGTGTACATGCAGGTTGAAAGAGTGGTTTTCTACGACGTGTTCGTGTGCGTGACAGTGATCAGCTGCTGCAAGGAAGAAAACGGCGATTGTTGTAGATGTGTAGCGAAGGAACAATTTTTACAACAACTACAAGAGTGGAACGTTTGCTCTAATCTGATAATCGTAACAAAAATAACGGATCTGTTCGCTTCGTATACCCTTTGTACAAGCGCCTCGCTCCACTGGGAGCAGACACGGCGATACTGCGATCTCGCAGAAGTTTCGCTTCTTGTTCAGAGAACGCACGAAATGTCGCATCCGCTAAAAAAAGCGTTTCTAAGGGCAACGCGAAACTCTTGACCAGAGCAATTAAAAAGAAAAAAAATATCAGTGCGCAAAGCCCCGTTCCTTGTACTAGACGGAACACGGAAATCATGAGGACTGTTCTTTTTTTTTTCTTGTGAAGCCGCACTACATCTCCAAGTAAAGCAGTCTAGAGCGACTCGTTAAAACCTTGACGGCTGCTTCACGCACAAGGTGACAGACAATGGGTGGGAAACTATAGGGTGGAAAAATATGTGGCTTCGACTGCGCCACTCGCTTAATCGGGCAATCCTGTCACTGAAACGAGTCGCGGGCGAAATAAAAAGGATGCGCTGTAAATATAGCAGCCGCCGATCGCTGTAACCTTCGTTTTATACTTTGTTTGTTCGTTTATCTTTGTTTTCTTTTTAGTACCGCAGCAACCACGTAACAAATGACGTCGGCAACACACGCGCACACGTCTGCTTCTGCACCCTGTGGCGGGACTCTCGCTGAGCGGTCTGCTGTGCAGGTGGCGTTAAAAAACGTGCCCACGAAGACGGCTTAGAAGACAGCTTTCAAGACGGCACGAGTGATGGTGATGTTACACCCGGTGTTTTAGGTGGGCGGGTAAGCACGCGGGGCCCATAGTTGTTCCTTGCTATGATGTCTTCCGCGTGAACAGGCTCGCACGCGAACACGCGGTATAGTGTAGTGGAAGATGACGTCTCAATGCGCAAAGGCTGCCAGCCGATCGCCGAGCTTTTGCAGAAGGCATACACGAACACAGCTTATCTATCAGCGCCTGCAGGAGTGGAGACTAAAACAAAAGACGCCGTAGGTATACTATACGTGATGTGAGGGATGCTACTTGTGTGAAAAAGCAGGCTACTTGTGCGAAGAAAAACGGCAAGAAAAAAAAAAGAAAACGCCCAGGATTCTTCATGGCTGACACGAGAAGGCGTCGTTCACATCACTGAAATGAGTTCCCGCGTACCTTTCAGAGAAGACGCAAAAGATGGCTTCGGCACTTGAAGAAGATATCAAGCCGTGGCCTACAGCGATGCACGTAGTGATTAGATGATGTGGCGCTTTTATTTTCTGACATTGGCGGGCTGTGAGAACTCGCCCGAAGTACATTATCAGTACAATTTTTATTGTTATTGTTGTGGCTGGGTAACAAAGTATCTTAGCATTTATATGGCTGGGCATGCATGATGTAAAAAATGAGCAACATGTCATGATCACATTTATCACTTTCATGCTAATAATTACTTCGACAAACATGAATGTCCAGCTTCAATGTACGCAAGTATGCGTGGAAATATTGATGTTTTCATCATTCGCTATGACTCTCATTCATTTTTTGTCTTGGCTTTTTTTTACAATTTCGCAAAATATACCTCATATTCCTCTTCGTTTTGTTTGTTTCAGTTTCACAATCGAGACTAACACAGAACACCGACTCCACAAATATCCCAGCCCATCATTGATCTACGCAACTTTCTATATAGACACCATGCAGAGAGTTCACTCAGCTACCGATACACATGACTTGACGTACAGATGATAAACAACACGCTTTAAGGCGGACGCGGTCGTTGCGCAGACCTAATAGAAGATGCGTGTACGTTTTCTTGAAGAGGTGTTATACCTCCTCAACAAATTGTCACATGCAAAGCTGGAAAAGAATTGAGTGTAAGGCCTAGGAGGCGACATGCTCTAAGTGACGTCACTGACCTGTACTCGTGACTCGATGAGGTCTAGCCGCATTGCGAGAGCCTCCCTCATGAAGACGTCCGGATAGTGACTGGCTTCGAACGCCTTCTCGAGCTCCTCTAGCTTCCAGCCATTGAAGTTGGTCCGCGTCCGACGACGCTTGCCGCTGCCACCGTTGCTGCTTCCGCCACCATCTTTGTCTGACTCTGTGGCGTCTGCGATACGAGACACGAGACACGCAGTGTTGAGTATCTGCAGTTCACTCATTAAAAGCCCGTGGTATTCCTACGGTTATAAACAGATGAACGAAACAGGGAAGTTTATTGCATACTAGTAACAACAGTTCAGGTGAGTACAACTGTCTGGTGTAACAATATCACTTCAGTGACTACAAACAAGAGAACATAGACACGATGAAACTTACAGCACTACAATACTCCCACAGATCACGAATCACTAAACGAAACAAATGCAAATGAAAACAGAAAAAGCACTAAGTTCGAACAGACTCGAATAATATTTGTGACGAGAAGGAAATTTTTTTTGTCCTTGCCAGTGAGTTTTGAAACGGCAGTAGAGGAAGCTATATTCCCAATTACGCACGCAAAAAAAAAAAACTATGGACCATCTCGCCGAAGGAAACCCTGATGGGATTCGAAGCAACAGCGGTGCACACGACGTTGACCCAAGTGAAATGGGCGTCGACGCGGGTGCTGGAAGAACAGTTTGGAGCGAAACTCAGTGCAGCGTTTACTCGAGAAAACGTCTCTTTGTAATGCAATGACACGGGAGGCGGGACGCGTTGAAGATGTTTGCGCTCGCCTTCCTTAGCTCGCGTCTCGTCGGTATTACCCGTGTGCCCTTTGTATTCTCGTGCACGATCTGTGTTCTTGACTCACACCTCGCTGGTGTCACTGGTCTTCCACAGCCGACGCTTGCATTCAGCTTTTCTGGCTCAAGCCTCCTGTGTTGACGTCACTATTCGCGAACGCGATCAGCTTCACTAACACTCGCAAAGCGGGCGACAGCCGAGAAAGGTACGCACATACTAGCGGGAAGCATGCCACGACGGCGTCTCGCCCTTCGGCGCAATCGCGCCGCAAGCAGCTGCGCGCTATCTACATTCTCGGCGCCGCGACAATCTCTAGGCGTGCGCAGCCCGCGCATCCGCCGGCTTGCGGTTTCTCGACGATATATCGAGAAAGGTGGCGCGGTTGAGCTGATTCCCGCGTGGACAGTATGCTCGAGCGTTGCGAGTGGTGGAGTGGATGATGTGAGAGAGCGCTGACATGTGGCGACCACGCGGCCGGCGAGAGAGAGACGTCACCGCGCACGGCAAGGAGGGCTTCAGCTACTTGGCACCGTTCCGACAACTGCGACGAGGGGAGCGGTGTGGACGGAGGGACAGCGCTACCCAGGCTAGTCAAAGGGCTGCTTCACATCTAAAAAGCGTGTATGCCACCTTCTGATGAAGGCATCTTCACCCTGCGTTTCTTCTGTTGGTAAGGTACCGAACCATGATCATTCTAATCTTCAGTAACGCTGGGTATGCAGCTCCTTCGGGTCGTCGGCGTGTTTCAACCATACACGGCAACGCCACAAGACGAACATCGTGAAATAAAGTACTTGTTCAAATAAGCTTTTCATGCGCTGTCCGCCCGAAAGAACTGACATTCCGAATTGGTGACGCACGACGTTCCACACGCCTTTGGCCGCCACTAATCCAAACATCGTATGGCGAATCGTTTCTTTTTTGCTGCAGTTGGGGCAGACATATGCTGTTCTGGTCGGGCGACACCGTAGCCTTTTCAGTTTACTGCGAGTTGTGAAGACACCCCCTACTACTTCCTGTGCCCTCTTTGCTATATCGACAAACAAGTGTACACTCTCTGGTACACCGCGAATTGTATTGATGATGGAAATCTCATAATGTATATTTTCTGCTCATGATTCTCAGCTATATTCGAATATTCAATTTCCACTGGTATTTCTTTTGCCATCATCAATATTAGATAACTTTTTGATTTGGTTTCATATACCTATTGAAAATCCTGGGTTGGTGATGATGGAATCGTTGGTGGATATGGCGGAAAGAATGGTGGATATGGTGGAAATATTAGTGGATATGGTGGAAACTGTTGTAGGCATAATGGCTGATAACAGCGAGAGTGAAAAAAATGATGGCAGATGGTGGTGGCGGTGGCGAGCCAAAAGTGGTGATGGTGGAAAATGCCGGCTGACAGTGGCGAGGCAAAACGTGTTTGGTGGAAGGCTTGGTGAGCAAGGTGGGTGGCGGTGGCGTGATGGAAGCTTGGTGGATGATAGAGGAATGATGAAAAATCACATGGCAGTATGTGAAATCACTTACTTGTAGTGTTTCATTCTTGAATGCGCAGAGATTATATTTACGGTCAACAGAAACCGATGACGTTCATTACGCTCTCTAGCACGTTTATTTTGTTATTGCTGTGGTGTCAACAACGCTTCAACTTTTCTGGACCGTAGCATGGGTGGCCGTGAATGTGTTCACATTTTGCGCACGTACTTGCATCACTTTGACATCCGCGATGTGTTTCTTTGTTGTGACATTTAGAAGACTAGAGGCGTCACTGTGAACATGACAATAAATGTCTAACATTTGCGCACAGTTGTCGAGAAATAAATGAGCTCAAGTTCGAAAGTGCCACTTTAAATGTTAGAGCAGAACACAGCGGTCACTTTATGTTACCACGCTAGAAACGCAACGCTGGCAATTATTGCACACTATATTGCTCGAGCCGTACTTTGAAGTTAAAAAAGTGCATGCGAATATGCATAAACTTTAACTTTCGACATGCATCGAAATGAGTCCCATCGAATTTGACTTTCACTCTTATGTTTTACCACCATGATTTCCACTGAAGGTTAGTCCGACCGACCGAGCCCGTACAAGTGTTATCGGTGCTTCTGGGTTTCAGAATACACAATTTTGACGAGTAAAAATGACAATACAGCACAGGTGTGGCATCATTTAACCTAAACTAAGCCTTTTTATTGTGTAAGGTGTCCACACAAGAAGCGACAAACATCGATGCGACGCGCTTGCAGCACTTCCACCCAATATACGCATCCCCTCATCGACAGCCACCGGTCGCTGGCGGCTGTCGGTGAGGGGAGGCGTACACTGGCTCTTCACTGGCTTTTATGCGAGAACACAGACTCGTCAATTCGTATGCTTTCTGAACCAATATGATAGCATAATGCCTCTGGCGCACTGCAATCCTTTTGGTCAAGGCGTTATGTAGTTGTTCCTAACGACAGAGCAACAGCGGTGCGCTGGCACGCCTGCGCTGTGCGTTGCGCGAAAAGCATCAAAATCAATTGCGTGGGCGTATCTATACCAAAGGAGCATAGAAGCGTCATAAAGCCTGAAGAGATATCGCCCTTTGTCAGGAGCGAGAAACAGATAATAAACTTCGCAGTAACCGCCGATAAACTGTATACCTGCTCCTCTGTCCACTGACTTGTCCTTTTTTTTTTGCGGTTGTAAATTGTAACAAAACATAGCGCTGTTGCCATTATAGCAGTGGCAATCGTTACGGGCAGCAGTTGTTCGTGTTTATCAAATGTGCAAATTTTAGTAGCAGGTGCAGATCCCGTCCATCTCGTATAAACGATAAAAAGCAACTGAAGGTTAACAGTAATTTTGTCAGTTGACTACTTCTTTAACCCCCAAGTTCCCATCTGTCGGCGCGAGTGTAAACTAACGACTCAATTGATGAGTGGCTTGAACATCTGGAACCACTTATTCGCATGAAGGATTTCTAGTCACTATGTAGCCATTCCGTTTGTTACCGCTGTACGTACTGTTTATGCACTGTATAATATTGTATTATATGCCAAAGTAAATAATAACGAAAAAAAGTCGACGTGGCGCAGTTTTTAGTGTGCTCAGTCGGGAATCTGAAGGTAGCAGGTTCGATTCCGCGCTGTCGCATGTTTCTTTTTTCTTTACGGGTGCTTTCTTATTATTTTTATTATTTCTTTAGTGGCAGCTCATGACGGTAATTCTGACACTGCTTCACGCTTCAGCATTGCCGGCTAGAGCGCGCCATTCACCATCAGCTCCACCATGTGCCACCAACTTTTCCAGTACCATAATCCACCAAAATGGTGGATGATGGAATCTACCATTTCTATGGTGGGCTTTTTTTTTTAATGGGGATCGCCTATTCGCACACGACTAACTTTCTCTAGACCACTTTTCACCACAGCGCCAAGATGTGGCCTAAGACTGTAAATAAACGACAATCTGGGTACCTAAAGTGCCACTCACTTAAAACAATACAATATTACCCAACACCTATTCATTTCACTGCACCCATTCAACATGCACAAACACAAGCCGAAGAATTTCATTGTGCCTACTGCCACTGTGATTGTTGGTTATTTCACCAGAACTTGGCAAGGATCTCTCCCCTTTTGCACCACAATCAGCAGAAATCGGCCTGAGACGACTTTAGTGTGGAATGCTTTTAGGGGCGAAGCTCCTTATGGCGTGGCTTGTGCGTCCCTCGTAGTACGTAACCACCAGTGGCACATACCCGAAAAGCGGCCCTTACAATGTCTGCTGGATGGGGGCACTTGTATATGATGAATACATGATGAAAAGATGTAAGATGGCTGTGCTTTCTCAAGACATATGAACGGACGAACGGACTGACACACGCATGGACGGACCGACAGAGGGGCGCACGGACGGATGGACAGACAGAGGGATGGCCGCAAAAAGAGATGGACGGACAGACAGACGAATGAACAAACGGACGGATGCACCAAGGATCACACAGATAGGCGGACGCAAGAACGAATGGACAGACAGACTGACGAACGCTGCGCCCCACCAATCATCATTCACTCCGTCGATATGCTGTGATTTTTTTCGATTTGACAGAGTCTGTGGGTTCGTGCCACGACAAGGCTCTGCGTATGTGAGTGCGAATTACCATGACCGTGTTCATGTATGCTATGTTTTTGTTCTCAAGCGTCAAGATTGAGCCGCTGCGTTGCTATTTATGAATATTTTTGTTTACTCTAAAAACATAGTTTTTCATTCAACAACACCCTCCTCGAACCTGTGTGCCAATGATTTCAAATATCTCATAGCTGCGTTATATTTTCCTTTGATTTTACTTATCCCCTTGTTAAATGCGAACCATTTCTTAGCGAACTTCGGCGGCATTGAGCGAATATATATATATATATATATATATATATATATATATATATATATATATATATATATATATATATATATATATATTGTAACAGACTATAAAAAGGTAGAGAAGAGAAGGTACTGGGTTCGATACCCAGCACCTCCACCACAACTGTAACAGCGAGCTGTGATAAGATGGTTTTATTTACAGGAGGGGAACGATACTCGTTTGCGGCAACACACTGCGATCGTGCCAAGACTCTTCGTCTTCCTCTGCTTCTCTTCTCTACCTTTTTCTAGTCTGTTGCATTATATATATATATATATATATATATATATATATATATATATATATATATATATATATATATATGGTACTCGGCTGCTGACCCGCAGGTCGCGGGTTCGATTTCCGGTTGCGGCGGCTATATTTCCGATGGAGTCCAAAATGTTGGAGGCCCGTGTGCTCAGATTTGGGTGCATGTTAAAGAACCCCAGGTGGTCAAAATTTCCGGAGCCCTCCACTACGGCGTCTCTCATAATCAAATGGTGGTTTTGGGACGTTAAAATCAACAAATCAATTAATCAACTACTCTTAGCTCTCCTGGCCGTTTCGATAATGGTGTCGATACCAAACTTGGTATGGCACAACATGACCGTAGACGAGCATAAGTGACTAATCGTAACATGCAAATCATGACATGGACGCATGGTCCTGCAGCTCTTGCGGTGGTTACGTTCACATGGCATGTTGCAAAACTGTTATGGTATGAAATGATTGCATGGCGAGCACAAGCGACAGACCCTAACATGAAAATCATGACATGCGTGTCATGTAACAACATGTGTACATGCTAAGCTCATGATGCGCTCGCGGCTGTTTCACGAGCGTCACATGTACCAAATTTGCTATTACGGTTCGTGAATGGATGAGGAAGGTGTGTTACTGGTGCAAACATGTTAATCATGAGATGCGTGTCATGTAACAACATGAATACATGTCACGCTAATGATGCTCTGGCGGCCGTTTCGCTAGCTTCAATTATACCAAATTTGGTACTACGAGACGTGAATGGATGATGAAGTATGATACTGGTGCAAACATCATAAACATGATGTGCCTCCCATGTAACAGCATGACTACATGCTACGCTTAGAATGCACCCGAAGCCGTTTCGCTAGCTTCACATGTACCGAACTTGGTATTACACAACGTGATCGGACGACATCGATAAATGACACATACAAACATGATAATCACGACATCCGTGTCATGTAACAACATGACCACATGCCACACTCATGATGATTCGCTAGCTTCACACATGCCAAATTTGGTATTACATGACGTCAATGGATGACGAAGGTATGTGACTGGTGCAAACATGATAATCATGACATGTGGGTCATGTGAGAACATGACCAGGTGCCACAGTAAATTCGCCAATACATTTTGACATGACGTGGTGCGCGTGCTCACCGGCGTTCATTTCGGCACGTCATGCCGGCGTTGCGACGCCAGGCGCCAGTCCTTGCATATACTCGCAGGCACGCGCCGCGCCGCGTTGCTTTGACGCACGTGCGTTTGAGCGCGTCCGGCGTCCCTCCGTCACGAAAAGAGGGAGGGGCAGTGCTGTCTGGGAAACGCATCGGCCCGAAATGCAGCATGTCGCATTTCGCATCGGTTGCCGTTGGCCCGCGCCGACGGACGCTGGTCGCGTCTGGCGTCAGACTATAGAGTGCTCGCGCTTTGCTAACGTAGAGTCACTGTGGCCAGCGTGCGCGCACGTCAACGCTACAATGAAATATGTTGGGCCCTTCGTGATGCGCTCACGGTCGTTTTTCTGGCTTCACATATACCAAATTTAGTGCTAAGTGACGCCAATGGGTGATGAAGGTATATGACTGGGGCAAACTTGATATTCCAGGCACGCGTGTCATGTAAGAACATGACAAAATACCGCGCTCATAGCGTGCTCGTGGTCGTTTCGCTATCTCCACATATACTAAATCATCACGTGACCAGAATAGATGACGAAGGTAAACGACACATCCAAACATGATAATCATGACACGAAAGTAGTGTACGGCATAATTTGCCTTCACCTCGTAACGTGGTGCTGATTTCAAAGGGACATATCAACCTTTCTCATTCGTGCTTCGCATATCATCGATTCCCATTGTACGTGGGATCTGCCAATTTTTATTCATTATGGAAACGTGCGTCAACGAACTCTGCGGAACGTGAATAATTCCCGAAAGCGCTGTTTTCTTCGCCTAACAAACCGGTTTGCTTCTAGCGAAAATTATCTCTGACGCTGTGCAACACGCTTTTAGAGCGCTGAGGCGTCGCTACCTGTCGATCAGGTGTCCTATCCACGCTTTAATTTCTAAGTGAAGGTGAAGACAGTTCTTTAAGCTCACTCCCTTTTATTATGATACGACGCGGATCAACTGCTCGCTTGAAAGGAAAAGTGCAGCACCTCACTCTGATGTGTCGAATTTGACAGATGACTCATTGCGAAGCATAACTAGGCGCAGTAACCTGCTGCACACAAATATGTACTGCTTCTAAGAATGGTAATCTTAACACAAAAGATTGATTTGATTCGTGGGGTTTAACGTCCCAAAACCACCATATGATTATGAGAGACGCCGTAGTGGAGGGCTCCGGAAATTTAGACCACCTGGGGTTCTTTAACGTGCACCCAAATCTGAGTACACGGGCCTAAAACATTTCCGCCTCCATCGGAAATGCAGCCGCCGCAGCCGCGATTCGAAGCCGCGACCTGCGGGTCAGCAGCCGAGTACCTTAGCCACTAGACCACCGCGGCGGGGCTAACACAAAAGATTAAGGCGTTCATAAAACGAACAAAATGACATAGAAAACGAAGAGTGCGTAACTCTGCGAAACACTGATATATATACGCCTGGAGGCAGCCGGCTGTTGCAAAGGCGGCGTGTCAACGTTATGCAGGAGTTTTTTCGCCAATCATTACGAACGAGAACGACGGCGTTCACAAAAAACGTCGTGAAACAAACACGTCTGCTCTCGTTTTTCGGCAGCTGCGTGCCTCGGTCAGACGACCGCGCGTCCTTTGCCGCCTGCTAGACGCACATTTTTCATCAAAAGACAAGATATCCATCATCCTTACTTGTACGCTGCCATACCTCATTACGTATGAACTTATGAACATTATTACGTCATTCAGATCACGCTTTAGCGCCTTGCGGGCCGCTACCACGTCAGAACACAAAGAACAAGTATTTGTGCTGGGTCAAGGCCTGTTGTACTGCTAATAACTGATGTTCTAGTCCGGGGATGGTAATAGCACCCCCTCATTTGGACGGCGTGATAACTTTACCGAATACGGGGCACCACCACAGCATGTGTTCTAAATAACCTATATCATTGCAGAGGAAACATGTATTAGTTGGCTGTATTTCTGGATAAATCCTGCACTATAGCGCGGTACGCCCCGACTTGAACACTCTTAAAAAAAATGGAGTGACGTACTCTCCATTTAGGGAGGAACGGTGATGTCCCCACTGTTCGTCTTTAAATAGAGAAACGTTGCTCCCTCATCCTCGGAGAAACACGTTCCTCCTTATGAAAATCAACATGGCTGCCCCCCGGCGAAGCGAGTAGGCTTAGCAAATGCAACGATTCTCGACTGGTAAGGAGTACACGGCACTGAAAGTTACAAAAAACCGTCCCGCTAGGCTTGATATTGAACGAAATGATTATAAAAACAAGCAGACGAACCTGTGGCGGTGAACACATCGCGAAAGAGAACGACGGAGCAAGTACGTTTCGTTCGGTCAGCGAAGCCACGTTCACTACGAAAGACACGGATTCTGCAGAGCCCTCTCCTGAACAGCGCATGCTAGGCTTGCTGTATTTATTTCTCGCAGATTCACATAGTGTAGCGACGTTATCCATCCACATAGTGTAGCGACGTTACGGGTCCGCAGGTTACGAGATGTGCCTCCAAACCGTACACTCGATCGCAGCGAAACCATTCCGAATCTGTAGTGCAGCATTGATAGATAGATGTTCAACGTTATATAAATGACTGGAGGTGTGAGAGCGTCATAGCAATGAAGTAGGGTAGTAGGTGGCGCCATCTGGAGGGACTTAACAAAACTAAAAAAAAAGTTGACTGCCGCGACGTACGTTGTTATTACTCACTATCACGGCTCCCTTGCGGATTGTTTACGCAACAACCCATTCAGGACCACTTACGGACACTGAAAGCCTAATATGTGCTGATGCAATCCATATAGCTACACATGCACACATGGTCACATAGTACACATATAGTACGCAACAAGTACACTAGCGTATACGCTAACAAGTACGCAACAAGAGCACAATCAACCATTCACACCAACGGCCCATACCTCGACGTGTTTACTCACACCCTACTATGAAAGCGCATCAGCTTATAAAGCGATGAATTTCGACTGACCTGAGTGGCACCGGTTACAAGTACGTTTTCTTACACTTTTTTTACGTTTTGTATCAATACCACAACATGCGCACACGTAAATATATTGTATCTGATGGTTAGGCAAATCTTAGTTAATCAATGGGTGCACAGTAATGAACGGAATAATTACTAGAGCTTATCAGGTTTTCACGAAGGCGAATATCCCCAAGCCCACGGCATTTCGAACGCTGCGCCATCTGTCGACCACTGCCACAGTTACTTTTTGTTCTTGAAGCCTCTGAGAGTGCAAACACTTGCCGCGCGTTAGCCATTTCGGAGGTCACGTTTTTTTTTTCTTCTTGTTACTTGGAGAGGGCGCAGCATGCAGACCAAACTTTGTCTCCGTTGATGATTTGATTGATTGATTGATTTGTGAGATTTAACGTCCCAAAACCACGATATGATTATGAGAGACGCCATAGTGGAGGGCTCCGGAAACTTTGACCACCTGGGGTTAACGTGCACCCAAATCTGAGCACACGGGCCTACAACATTTCCGCCTCCATCGGAAATGCAGCCGCCGCAGCCGGGATTCGAACCCGCGCCCTGAACTTTGTCTCCGTCGTGGTAGGTGTTCTGTGGTCACGCCGACCTCGTTTAGTTGTTTCGTCTTAACGTTTGCTTATATTCTTTTTACGTGCGTACCACAAGTGTGACCGTTAGCCATGGATATAGTACACCACTAGCCCTTCAACGACAATGTTTTTGATGCGGTAACGACCGTCCTAGCAGTGTATACGTACGTTACAACGCGGGTCTTGCGAGAGAAATAAGCGATGACCTCGCATCCGACGGTATTTTTTTGTGAGCTATGACAGTGGCTGTTAGCGTCGCGGCAGCTCTCATACTTGAGTGGAGGAACTATCGCTGCAGTGCGCAAGTTTACTATAACTTTATAGAATGTTGTGCCTGCATACTTTTCTGCTTCAGATGCCTCTCGCGATTCGCCTCGCGTGTCAACTTGCAATCATAGTGCGTGCCACAATTTTGTTGTTAGCGCTGTGGCTGTGGTGGTTATTACTCTGGATTCGGAATACTCTTTTCACAAAGGTGAGTGAGCGTTAGTACTTACTTGCTGTGCACAGCTGTTACTAGAAGTGCATTTTGTGTTGAGTTTCTCGTGACAAAGGAGAATCATGGACGAGAAAGGCATACTGCTCGCGTGCATAATTCCTTCCTACTTCTCAGTGCTGGCATGGGCAATTCAAAACCAATGCGATTGAGAATTTGGTTTAACCTACAGAATTCATTGGTTCACTTTTCACAAAAGTTTAGTTATGATGATGTTTAAAAAGTTTCTGATGGTTGTAATCTAGTCTGGCGAATGAACGCTCGGTGAAACTTCGCAGCCTGTTTCCCTTTGTGCTTTCACCTGCTGTGGTAGCATAGCCTTATTGGGTGTCGTGTGACTATGCTGGAGGACGCAGGTTCGACTTCCGGCCACGGCGGCCGTATTCGAATGGGGGTAAACTGCAAAGAACATCCATATGGCGGTAGTGGCACGTATAACTCTATCAATTGTATATGATCGTACTTTCACGCATGGACTGTAGAGTGGTATCAGGTTTCCTACAATGTTGAAAAAATAAGTGTGATGCTTTTTACGCGCCTCGTTGAATTCATGAGTGCTGTTGGTGCCATGCGAAACTAAAAATGCGTGGGCTTACCAAGTAGGTCGACACCGAAAAAATTCATTATTTTTTTTACACTCTAAGGTAATCAATAAAGCAAGACTGCTTGGGAAGCAGAGCTCCTTGTATTCGTGACAAATTGGTAGTATGAAACAACACGAGACACACATGGAAGTGTGCGGAGCATCGTGCGAGTGCCTGACGATAAGAAAAGAGAGGCTTTTACTCTACACTAATAAAACAAAAGAAAACGTCACTCCTGCATTGCTTACAACAATTTTAGGTAAAAGCAATCGCTCGCGACTGGCCGCGGCCGGCTATAGGCTTGGCGTGCGCATGCGCGCGAGCAAGACCCCCGTGATTGAGGAGAAACTAAAACGCTGAAGGAGGAACGTTGCTCCTTTGGTCCTTGCCGCGAGAGGGCGCGACGGGTAAAGCGCCCGAAAGGGAGGAAGTCGCTGCGCCGAAGGAGAAACGGAGCCCGTTTCTCCATTCTCGCTCCCTTTTTTTTTTAGAGTGAAGAAGCCTGAGTGTCTAAGGCTGAGGTCTGCGTAGTTTTCTGTGTGGTGATGGGTATTGTCTCCGCGACAGATAAAAATGTTTTATCAATTGGTTATACACGGTTAAAGGTTCTCGATTTTTCAAAACGTCAGCTCCGTCCCCCCCCCCTCCCCCACAAACAGCGGCGTGGTTTACCAGTACTCGCGCTTCTCATTACGTACGCTAAACTTTTATTACGCCTAACACAGCTTGCGTCATCTATCTTCATCAAAGTTCCGAAGCAGGTTCAGGTTATTAATTTTCCTCCTGCAACAGTGCTGCTAAAATCTTCGCTCAAGTAGTGCGCCTCAATATTAGTTGGCAATTTCCTATAATGAAACGGTCATGCGTGATCTACGAAGAGCATGGAAATGCCACAATTCATTAACGCTTGTTTTGCTTTATCTGCGTTTCAGCTCATGATGCAATAAGCAAATATTTCTACAGATCACTCTTCATTTGTCGAATATCATGTGTTCTTCTTCACTGACAGTATACCCGCATTTCAGTGTATGTGGAAGAGAAATAGACAGCTTTTGAAATTCTCGCTCAGGGGTCCCGTTATACATTCTGAAGGCGCCGAAGTTTATTTATGTTCTCTACCATCGTCGAGAGCATGTATTTGCATATAAGCTGCACTATTGAATCGATTAATCAAGGACTGAATTATTCAGCGTGCCCACGCTAAGCTTGCCATGGTGGAACAGCCGTTAAGGTTTTGGATGTTCTTCCGAAGGTATAACGGCTTCTATTTCTGCTGTGGCTGTCGCCCATGTACCTCAATTTCGGCGCATGTCAAAGAGGCCCTTGTAGTCTAAATATTTGAAGCCTGCAGTGATTACTTTAGTGCTATCAAATTTTCGGATAATCGAGCACTCAGTCAATCGACCACTCGGTTTATTTTTCAAACACACCTTTTTACTTTCAAGTTCCGGGATTATTCACACACTTCTTCTTTCACATTCCTTTCAATGCTGCAAAATAATTCAATAAAAAATTGCAGATAACATCATTTGCATCCAAACATATTATAATTTGCTCAAACCAGCATGGTATTCGAGCACACAGATCTACATCTACTGCAGTTTTAGTATTAACCCAACAAGTTAACAAAGCCTTGAACAACAATAAGATAGCCGTCGTAGTTTTTTTAGACATAAGAAAAGCTTTAGATTCCGTCAACCACAACATCATGTTAAGTAAGCTTCATGAGTATACGGTTTTCGAGGCAAAATTCACCAGCTTCTCAAATCATACCTATCCGACCGCCAGCAACGAGTAGTGATGAATGGTGTCGAGTCCTCTACTCAATTAATAGTCTCTGGGGTACCACAAGGCTCAGTTATTGGACCCACTCTTTTTTCTCTTTACGTTAACGATTTTCCCTCCATCCTACTATATTCAGAAGCTTTAATGTACGCAGACGATACGGCACTAATCTTTGTTGGTGACAGCTTAAGAGACATCGAAGATAAAATTAACGAAGAGTTACAGAGAGTACAAGTATGGTTTAAACGAAACCACCCAAATATCAACACAGAGAAAACTAAATACATGGTCTTTCACTCTAGGAAAAAAGAACTCGACTTTGCAGATTTCAACTTGGTTTTAGATACGGCACTGCTACAGCCAGTAGCCTCGTTTAAGTACTTAGGTGTCATGTTTGACTCGGACATGAACTGGAAATCGCATATAGAAAAGACATGCTCCAAGCTAGCACATGGGTGTCACACGCTACTAAAAGCCCGTGAATGTTTTGGCGCATCGATTTTGCGCATCCTATATTTTGCATTCGTGCACAGTCACTTGAGCTACTGTATAGCATCGTGGGGCAGTACATATAAAACTCATTTGAAATGTATTAGCCGCCTGCAAAAGAGGGCAGTCTGGATTATTACATACTCAAACAGGACGGATACTGCTAAACCACTGTTTCAAATGATGCGTGTACTTCACTGGACTCTGTTCACGTGTCTAGTGTTGCTGATATAGTGCATGGAATAATAAAACGTGATGACCCATTCCCATTAAGCACGTTTACGTTACCCGCGCGCTGTGCAAGTGCTGCAGCGAATCACTGTTTTAATTTACCGGTAGCCAGAAATGCCTACGGTCGAAGGCTTATAAAATTTCACGGCGCTCTCATATTGAATGCGATACCGACTGATGTGAAAGAGGCTAGAAACTTTTCATTGGCCACGAAGCATGCACTTCATGCGAACTTTCTAAGTAATACGTCTGCATATTCATTTAGTATTATTATTATTATTATGATTAGTATTATTATAGTGCTATTATTATTCTGTGCTATAAGTAGCTATGTTCTGCGCTATGTTTCTTTGTATAGTTCAATCATATTTTTTTGCTTTTTTTCTATTTTAAACATTGTATCCAGGTTGATGTCCTTTGTCGCTGTGTAACCGCTTGCGCAAGTATGCAGGTATGTCACACAATTGGTCCCTCTACTAGCCAGTTATGCTATGGGACCAAACAAGTGTTTGCGAAGTTTTTTGTTACATGGATGTGAAAGTTACAATAAAACAAAACCGTGAATGTCACTGGATTCAAGGTTTCTACAAAAGCTATTCTTTAGATAAGCTGTGTTAAGCAAACGTTTCTTTCAGTGACATTGGTGTTTTACTTATTTCTCATCACTTGAAACCTCTGTCATTCAATGAGCAACATGTCTTTTTTTTGACGTTTAAATACAAAAGCAATGCCAATTTTGACAATGTGTTTAACGCAATGTTCAGTATCATTCTGATAGTTCTATTGGTCCCTTCAAAACCTTAAACGAGAAATGAACGAAGTTATTCAGCCAGTAATTCAGAATGTAGCTTTTCTCGACGAGCTCCCGAAATCAGTGTTTTCCTATGTAATGATCGCGTGATTGCTCGTTTCCTACCAAGAGTAAGCCGTGATAAGATCTGCTCCGTGGTTTAATATTCATCTCCAATACCATCGAACTCCCGGAAACAAATTTGGAGCTTGGCGGCCCTAGAACAAACCTGGCCTTACAAGCAAAAAAAAAAAGAAGCAAACAATGGTAATAAAAGAGGAAGGTAGTCAATTGAAAGAAAGGGATGAGCTGCGTCTGTTGCAAGGAAGACCGGTAACGCCCATGCGGTGTTTCTGATCACGTGACCTGGCTTAATTAACCTGCTGGAGTTCTCGGCGAAGCACGTCGACGACGACAACTTGCGCAGCGCTGGCGAAAGCAAGCTTATCTCAGCAATCTAGTTTGTTGTGCGGCTGCGCTGCGTCCGCTCAAGTTTCTTAATTCGATTTCAACCCGCAAACAAAAAAAAAGCTGAACACGTTTCAGGAAGCTTGCGCAGAGGTTTGTACGCGAAACTCCGAACCTAAAAAATAAATATACATCTTAAACGTGCGGCTTTTTGAGTAACATGAAGCGTTACTGCACACGAGCAAGTGGCGTGCTTTTGAGCTCAATATAGTTGTGGGCGTGGCACTTTTTGGTGCTTTCGTCGAGCAGAATGCCGTGCGCATACACAACAGGTATTGTCTGGAATGCGGCGCTGTTTGAGGACGTTAATCGGAAAACAGGATGGTGCATTAGAGCGCATGAACATGGAAGATCAGGGCTTTCATTACGTGCTACATTTAAGGGACGCAACCAGCAAGATGGTTTTACCTGTATTGGCAAATTACTCTCTCACGCTACAATAAGCGCTACTCTTACCGCGAGCAGGTGAGCCAGACAGTCGTTATAGAAGAGTGACGACGCAGTATATTGATGTTCCCAGAACTAGTCACTTGAGCGTCAAAATTTTACATGGGCTTCACCTTTTGTCTATGTGATTACCGCATGCGCATGACACAGGGCCCCGCTCGAGTGAAAATCGCTTCCTACAACTCTTGGCAATGTCCAGATCTTGCAAAATGTGGCCGTTTTCCGCAACAATAAAGCAACGAATATTATATATATGGGATTGATTGATTTGTGGGGTTTAACGTCCCAAAACCACCATTTGATTATGAGAGACGCCGTAGTGGAGGGCTCCGGAAATTTTGACCACCTGGGGTTCTTTAACGTGCACCCAAATCTGAGTACACGGGCCTACAACATTTCCGCCTCCATTGGAAATGCAGCCTCCGCAGCTGGGAATTGAACCCGCGACCTGCGGGTCAGCAGCCGAGTACCTTAGCCACTAGACCACCGCGGCGGGGTATATATATATGGGAAAGAAGTGTATATACCTAAGGCCTTGTTTTTCCGTGTTTTGACAAAATATAATGACATCTAACAGACAGCATTGCCAAGGAATGTATAGGGGAAGTTGTTAGAACGAATGTAATTTAATGTAAATAGGAAGAAAATCTGGTGCAAAAAAACTTGCCGTGAGCAGGAATTGAACCTACGACCGTCGAATAACGCGTTCAATATATATATATATATATATATATATATATATATATATATATATATATATATATATATATATATATATATATATATATATATATATATATATATATATTGTACCGAAGCATAGTGGCGCCAGCTCTGTGCCAGCGTGAAAGAAGACGTTGACGTCCGTGTGGGGCTCGTGCTTGCCGGGTTCCTGCCTGTACCAGCTTCTTGCGGCTAACATTTCTGAAATAATAACCTGTGTTTTTGCACAACCTTGCTCGTTGCATTTGGTGGAAATGTGCTGGGTAACGTCCTGGAGCTCCGCAGCCGTAAGCTACTATCTCAGTCCGCGATGACCGAGCGCGTCGATCCTTCACAAGGCTCTTCCACGCTGCCACCTGTCATGTGTTCTGGTGTACTTCGTCTGCGTGACCCACCAGTATACAACGGCACTGAAGATCAAGATGTCGAGGACTGGCTGGCAGAGTACGAGCATGCCAGCGCGATTAACAAGTGGGATGACCCTGCGAAGCTGACTCACGTCATCTTCTACTTGACGGATTTGGCCAACCTATGGTTCACCAACCACCAAGCCGACATCTCCACCTGGTCGGTTTTCAAAGGAACCGTAACCTCATTTTTCGGTCGTCCAGCCATGCGTAAGCTTCGTGCTGAACTGGGACTGCGGG
Source organism: Rhipicephalus microplus (assembly GCF_043290135.1). Taxonomy (NCBI): domain Eukaryota; kingdom Metazoa; phylum Arthropoda; class Arachnida; order Ixodida; family Ixodidae; genus Rhipicephalus; species Rhipicephalus microplus. Next base: position 154,343,481 of record NC_134706.1, on the reverse strand, counting down.
GACGATTTCAGCGAAATGGTGAAAGCTTCACGAGCTACATTGAGGATGTGATCAGCCTCTGTAGGCGAGTTGATGCCAGGATGACGGAGGCTGACAGAATAAAGAATATCATGAAAGGCATTCATGACGATGCTTTTCATATGCTTGTGGCCAAAGACCCACAGACCGTCAACGTCTTCTTTCACGCTGGCACAGAGCTGGCGCCACTATGCTTCGGTACAATATATATATATATATATATATATATATATATATATATATATATATATATATATATATATATATAGCGGAAACAATACTCACAAAGAACAAACGCGTGTTAACTACGTTCGGAGCTCGACACTTAACGCGCTTCTCCAACACGACGTACGAAATATAGGCACAAGTGTCGAGAGGACGACTGCATGCGAACAAATGTCACAATTGTAACTTCTCTGTGTTCGAGCAGGACTCATTTTCGCCAACGGGGACCCTACAGAGAGCAGAGTGACATTTGCGCATTCTATAACCTGAAAACAATCTTTCCGGCGAATGCACACCACGTGCACACTGCCCCGTTAGAAGATGAGCGTGCAGGTTACGAGCCAACGCATCTCGACGACGGAGGCGCATTGCAGTGAGATGGCGCGCACTGGAGACAGAGAACAGGCTGATATTGTTCCGGCGTGTCGTCAGCGGCAAATGATATGCAAAAAGACCTTGCCATCAGTACACGCTGAAACATGTGCGCTGAACGCGGCTAAGCGTAAAGGAGCCACTCGTCCGATTCCGCACCTCAGAAGAAGATTTCCCCAATTACTCTTCTCCGTGGCTTTTATTTTAATATTGCATATACGGGGCATAACGGGGACGACAATATCCTTTTATTCACAATGAAAAAACATCGCCAGCACCGAGGGAGCCACCAGATAGCAAAGCTGTCCTGTAGTTTTGTCACGCGTCGATATATGTGTGAGCTCAGGGTGCGCATTAAATATCTTTTAGCTTTTTACGGCGGCATCTAGCGAGGATGATGGTGCATAAACTGAGTGATCATGGTGAAAGACGCGTTTCGTAGCCTCAATGCGCACAGTGAATGGCTAAATGCGTGAGCGGCTTTACTTCCAGAGCCGGGAAGTCTGCCATACAGCCCAGCACCCAGCTTATTTCCAACCATGGAACACAGCTTGGCGAGTTGATTTTTCACTCGTAAAACTATATTCAGCCCACACTTATGGACAGTCTTTTTATTCTATGTGATAGAACATGGACATACGGCAGTATTACCAATCTTCTTTATTCCTGCTCCTGCTGACGATGTTGCCACCTTTGGAATATGGTGCATTAGAGGTCTGTTCCACAGTTTCGGGGAAGCTAGCAGGTTTCAGCCGTAGTACCTGCTCGTCAAGACTGTCCTGTGCCAAACGATGGCACAGCCTGGTAATAGCTGATATACGGCGAGGTGAGGCTATTTCTTTTATAATTGCTTTCAACTGGAAGGAAAGAAAGCTGAGGGGAAGACTGCTAGACCGAAGGGCGTACTTGTATAGAATGCACGGTCAGCGGGAAAATGCAGCGCAAGGTCTAGAAAGTGCAGGGTGTTTTCAACCGCCACCACGCAAATGAAACTCAAACCTTCGCTTCGCGCATTGAAGGCTACAAACATTTTCATTTACACAGTGTGCCCCAGTAGCAAAAAGTCCTCTCCATAACGAAAAAAAAATCCGCCAGACCCCAGGTACCTGGGAATCGACGTTATGCGAAGCATGCGGAGGGAAAGATATCGTGTTGCAATTTTGGTATTCAACGACACTTCATGAAATGGCTCTAAATATATGTAGAAACGTTGCACGCACAGACATATCTTGAAGAGTTGCAGGTCTCTATCCATAAACCAGTTGTTTGCACTTGCACGACGATGCCAACTGCAACATGCGTATTAGGAACACCAGAACCTGATATGAAGCGCTGATGCTCTCGAGGATTCTAGCCCTGGACACTTCTACATAAATCAACTTCTACGCATGCACTAACCACAACAATGTTAACTCGCCCCGCCGCGGTGGTCTAGTGGCTAAGGAACTCGGCTGCTGACCCGCAGGGCGCGGGTTCAAATCCCGGCTGCGGCGGCTGCATTTCCGATGCAGGCGGAAATGTTGTAGGCCCGTGTGCTCAGAGTTGGGTGGACGTTAAAGAACCCCAGGTGGTCTAAATTTCCGGAGCCCTCCACTATGGCGTCTCTCATAATCATGTAGTGGTTTTGGGACGTTAAACCCCACATATCAATCAATCAATCAACAATGTTAACTCGACGCGTGTCAGAGAAGTACATATGTAATGTCTATAAAACTGTGTTTGCAGCTCTGCAACCACTATTGACGTTTCACGAAGATTAGCGTCTATTTGAAAAGTAGTTCCGAGACCTGGCGTAGCTATGTGGTAAAATGCTTTACTGCCACGCAGAATGCTTGGGTTCGATTCCAAGTTTTACCCTCACAATGATTCTTTGCACGGCGTCGGGTCGACGCTACCGATGACACGTATAGGTTAACGTTCGGGCGTTAAAATTGTCCATGTGTGTTCTCGTCGTTCCTGTGTAGATACTAAGTGTCCATCATCTGTGGCACATACACGCTGTTATGACCGCCATCGGTAGGCGCCATGCTGTCGCTGAGAAGCGTAGCCGGGCCACGTTCCCACGCCTGGAACCCAGGTTTTCTTGGAACCAGCGTCGAGAGCTGACGGGGGAGCAGCGTTTTTTTTAATCCTCAAACAAGTAGCCGACTCGCGGAATGCCTATGCCCGCCAGGTATTGTCCCTGCTAGCCGGCGGATGAGACGTCAAGTCGCCACGAAGTGGTAAGCCGTTCCAGAGGGGACAACAAAGACAGCGTATTCCTTTGAAGAAACGGCGACCGCCGCCACAAAGTGCCCTGCTGATTGAGCGGACAGATTGACGGACCGTTTCATGTCTGCTGTCCGAAGCTTGGGACCCCTCGACCAGTGACATACACGACGAGCAAGAGCCTCTCTGGCGCCACCTTTAAGTGCAGTGATCTTGACTCTAAATTGGATGTTCACGTGCGCCGTGCATGCTCGTACCCCTCACCTGTTGTGTGTGTGTGTGATTGGTGTTCCACTGAAGAAGGAGGAGCCCGACAGGGCTTATAACGGCGCCGCAGAGTGCAGGACGTCGCTCTGGACCAAGTAAAGGTTCAACCACCACGTTCGTAGTTTGTGAAGGCTCTGAACCAAGTAAAGGTTCAACCACCACGTTCGTAGTTTGTGAAGGCTCTGAACTGTGTAGCGGTTCAACCACCACGTTCGTGGTTTGCGAACTCTTAACCTCATGCTGTAAATATTTGTAAATAGTGCCATAAACCTGTTTGTTTTTTCATATCCCCATCTTGTAAGCGCTCGTTTCCTCAACCCGAAGCTACACCACGCTACCACAAGAGACCGGGATCACAACAACTGGTGATCAGCGGTGGGATCACGACAACTGGTTGGCAGCGGTTGGATTCGAAGCTACAAGTGACAACAACAGTCGGCCCAAGAGAAGCAGTTGGCTCGAGACATGGATCACGTATGGGTGAGTGCTTGGCTTTTCCTTTGAGTGAACCAGGTTCTAAAAGAGGGTAAATTTTAGAACTGGTAGTTAACTTTGCCGAAAGACTCAGTTTCGCCGTTTCGGAAAGTTGTTTTGGGAGTAGCGAGCACTCAGTACGATCATGGACTTACGGGAGCTGCAGAAGTCAGACTTGTTGCTGTTGTGTGAGGAATTGGGGATCGATACAAAGGGTTTGGCACGAAAACCCATAATCATTCAAGCGATTAATGATTTGGGGGCTGATGATGAGGAACTAAGTGAAGAATGGGACCTCATCATCGAAAGAAAACTAAGAGCAGCTCAGATGGAAGGAAAGAGTGAAGATGAAAGAGAAGGCCTCAAGCTAAAGTTTTTCAAACAAGATAACGAATTGAGTAAGAGGCTGGGACTCCAGCAAGGAGTACTTCTCGAAAATGAGGCAGAGTTCGAGATGTCTAGGTACATGCAGCCATATGAGGTATCATGGGATATGGGCCTGTATCTTAGACTCTTTGAACGAAAGTGTAGTGAACTGAAGTGTCAGCGAGACACCTGGTCTCAGAAGCTACGCACGGTTCTGCCCTGCGAGGCAGCGGATGTTGTTGCGCGACTCAGTGAGAAGCACGCGAACAACTATGAAATTATCAAAGCAGAGCTGATCAGAAGATTCGGAACTTCTGTTAGCAAAAAGAAAGAAAGACTCGCACAAGAGTCTGAAAGCGAGGCGCGTCGCAAAGCGCCGGAAGTTGAGGCGCCTCATAAAGCGCGACAGGAACAGATTGCGCCAGAGAAGGGCCCGCATATTCTCGAATGCATCCATGTAAATGATGTAGAGAACGAGGCCGTGGCCGGTCTGGAGGTGGGGACGATGTCGAGGGACGCTCCTTGCGCGGATGAAGAGGGTGCCAGCAGCCCTAATGGGCCCAGTAAGAGGCTGGAAACCTTCTTCGTGCCTCAGGGGGACCTTTCGACATTGTCAAATTTAGGCATGGTTAGCGCAGTGGCTGATGAGAGCAAGAGCGCCACGCTTCAGCAGTGCAGCGATAATACCGAGCTGGTTTGCAAACATCGCAGAAAAAGGAAGAAGCGGAGGCGTTCGTCACTGCGCAAGGCTAGGTCGGGCCCTACTCAGTCACAAGAAAGACGAGAGGGTAGGCCGTTAATTCGTTCCAGGAAACGTCAACGGTGGCGTTCCGAGAGGTACAAGCGGCGAGCCAGGTGTAGAGGGGGGAAACGAGGTGCGTTACCCCAACGAAAAACGCGGTTGCGTTTGACGACTTCGGGAAAGCGGCCTTGCCCGTTTTATCAAAGTCGAAAGCACAGAGTGGCTAAATACCGCGTAGGGGAGAACACAAAAGAGAAACGGCACAGGTTTTACCCCTGCCCCTCGCGTCCCTTTCAAATTCCTGAGGGGAACAGGCCAAAGTGGAAAATGAGGCGTGACGGCAGTGCACTGCTTAGAGTTTGCGCATTTTGTAGTCTCTGTCGTGCTCGAAAACCGCCGGGACCGCGACCCCATCGTGTGCGATTAAAAGATTCTAGTTAAGAAAGGGGGAACGGTCAGTTCGAGTAACTTTTGCACAGCCGTGTTAAAAAAATTGTTACTCAGTGGAACGTTAAGATGCGTATTCAAGTCTTTTAAATTTGGTAAGTTTGATGCGGAGTAAATTTTTCAAAAGGAAAACCGCTGGACTAAAGGCTGAAAATTGAAGTTAGTGCGAAAATTTGCTTAAGGTAAAAACCTAGAAAATATGTTATTTTTCTCGTTTTTATTAAAAGGTTTAGTGTTATATCGTATGCCTTCACTGTCATGTGGATTTGGAGTGAATGAGCATTTGAGGAAGATGTTAGCATAAACCGAATCATTTCATAAATTGATTAAGTTTGGCGCGACACAGTGGAGTTGTCGTTGCGCGCATTAAGAATTGAAGGTTCTTTGGGCACAATTTCAGCGTAAAACCTGTGCATTATTGTGAGGTGCATTTGATGAGTATTGCACTTAGCATTATTTTTGTGTTGTACACGGTGTGTTGCAACGTGATGTAAGGATGAACGTTTAGACCATGTGTGAAGGCCTAAGCATTTGGTTAGTAGTGCCATGAATTTTACAGCGCCGTAAGAATGAGAATAATTGAAAGCGCTCAAAGGAACTCAGTGTTTTGTTTTTTTTAATCAAAGGTGTTAGCAAAGGCAGGTAACTAACCGAACTAACCTGCTAGAAGGCAGTGTTTGTTACTTTTTTGTTGTTGCCTTCTTTGAAGAAGGATTGATCGAGTGACCATGAGAAGATCATCAAGCTTTCCCTAACCGTTGAGGTAGACCGTTAGGTCACAGCTTAGATTAAGCTTTCGGGAGGCTGGTGAGCCTAATGTCTCAGTAGTAGACGGTTATTGGTACACGTAAACAAAGACTGACGTTGGAACAATCTTAGCGCTCACTGAATCCGAGTTCCTGACTGATGCTCTCAGCGGGACAGAACCGATGAAAGTAGTCAGTGATTAAAAGGAGGAGGCAGCCTTAAGTGAAGAGGCAATACTGGTCGTCATTCGGTTTTGAAATCTTCTGTTGACTACCGAGAATTAATGGTTCGGTGTTATGCGAGAGATCGAGGCCTAGGTGCCGTTCTATGTCAGGACGACAGTGGTAACAAGCAAAGCTGCACTTTACTTGAGCCAGAAATTGGGCTACAGGAGATAACGTACTGCGCTTCAGGAAAGGAGTGCGCTTGCCTTGTGTAGGGCATTCATCAGTGGCAGTGTTATCTCAAAGGGGCTAAATTTAAAGTAGATACAGACCATTGTCCCCTTGGCTGCAAACCATGACCTCGAAGAACAGTCGCCTTGTGAGGCGGAGCTTGATTCTTAAAGGGAAAAAAAATATCATTTTGACATTAGGTAAAAAAAGGGCAAATTGAATGGAAACGCTGACGCGCTCAGCCGCTCTTTCTAAGCCATTCTGGGGTGCTCTTTATGTATCAAAATTGATATTTCAGTTTTTTTTTGTCGTGCTTCTTATTATGAGAAGGTTTAAGATAGCACGTCTGCTTTCTCGGCTCAAGTGAGTCCTGAGAGTTTTGAGTGTGAGCTTTTGTTAAAGCTAGTAATTAAAATTGGTTTGCCATCCCTCTTTTGGCTTGGTTTGTTCGAAGGGTGCCGAGTGCTTGCTTGTGCATGTGGTCCAGTTTCAGAAACGGTGTCGAAGATTCGGCAATCACCCGGACCATGCCACAAGCGAAGGCCAGTTCCTGGCATTCAACTACGGACCCTTTCGTCGTCCCTGCGAGCAGCAGTGTTGACCGCTGCCCTCCGTGACTCATCTGGCGAGGGGGAAGCTGTTATGAGCGCCATCGGTAGGCGCCATGCTGTCGCTGAGAAGCGTAGCCGGGCCACGTTCCCACGCCTGGAACCCAGGTTTTCTTGGAACCAGCGTCGAGAGCTGACGGGGGAGCAGCGTTTTTTTAATCCTCAAACAAGTAGCCGACTCGCGGAATGCCTATGCCCGCCAGGTATTGTCCCTGCTAGCCGGCGGATGAGACGTCAAGTCGCCACGAAGTGGTAAGCCGTTCCAGAGGGGACAACAAAGACAGCGTATTCCTTTGAAGAAACGGCGACCGCCGCCACAAAGTGCCCTGCTAATTGAGCGGACAGATTGACGGACCGTTTCATGTCTGCTGTCCGAAGCTTGGGACCCCTCGACCAGCGACATACACGACGAGCAAGAGCCTCCCTGGCGCCACCTTTAAGTGCAGTGATCTTGACTCGAAATTGGATGTTCACGTGCGCCGTGCATGCTCGTACCCCTCACCTGTTGTGTGTGTGTGTGATTGGTGTTCCACTGAAGAAGGAGGAGCCCGACAGGGCTTATAACGGCGCCGCAGAGTGCAGGACGTCGCTCTGGACCAAGTAAAGGTTCAACCACCACGTTCGTAGTTTGTGAAGGCTCTGAACCAAGTAAAGGTTCAACCACCACGTTCGTAGTTTGTGAAGGCTCTGAACTGTGTAGCGGTTCAACCACCACGTTCGTGGTTTGCGAACTCTTAACCTCATGCTGTAAATATTTGTAAATAGTGCCATAAACCTGTTTGTTTTTTCATATCCCCATCTTGTAAGCGCTCGTTTCCTCAACCCGAAGCTACACCACGCTACCACAAGAGACCGGGATCACAACAACTGGTGATCAGCGGTGGGATCACGACAACGCATGCCAGCGACACATATCCGCCCATGGGTATGTGCCACTGTCTTGGTGGAAGTGTTTGACGAAGTACGCGACGGAATTGTGACATTATTCATGTCTTGACGAGCACATCATATTCATCATACCTCTTAACTTCCCATGCTTAATTTGGTTCACGCCAACTTAAGGGGGTAACTAAGAGAGCACCTAAACGTAAGCGGCTAGATAGATAGATACGCTCAAAGTTGCCGAAGTTCACTAAGAAATGCTTCGCATTTAATAACCTAACAGATTCTCCCTGCAAGTCTAGCAACACATCATGATATATCCTGCTCACAAATGTATCGCTCAGGAAGGAGGCCACCTTGGACCCAATGCATACTCCAGATGTTCGGACATATAGCTTGTCCTGAAATCCCGCGAACGTAAGGTTCAGATAAAAACTAAGCCGCTTTAGAACGCCCTGTGCCCTGACTACAAAGCCGTTTCTAGAAACAATCTGTTCGTTGTCACTGATCGCCATGGTGGATTAGTGGCTGCGGTGATCTGCTGCTAATCCGGAGGTCGTGGGTTCGATCGTGGGCACGGCAGTATTATTTCGGTAGAGGTGAAATGGTTCAGGCCCGTGTGTTGTGCGATGTGAGTGCACACAAAGAACACCAGAAGGCGGAAATTTTCGAAACTCTCAACTACAACTTCTCTTAAGTTTATATCCTGCTTCTGGGACGTAAAACTCCAGATAGTATTTATATATTATCCTAGTCATTGGGAAAGCAGTCCTTAACCCACTTCAGCAGGAGATCACGCGATAGCTAGTAAAACACGTATTTTGTATCAATGCTTACACCGAAGCAATTTATGCGATTAACAGTATATATATAAGACTTCCGTTACTTCATAAGAGTCAAGTACGGAGCATGGATGAGATATTATAATAATAACGCAATTTACAATAATATATCATCGCCTTCACATAGCCTGATGGAGTTGGCTACTGAAGGGGGTCAGAGCTGATAGTCGAAGTGGGTTACAACTGGGTCTGTTTTCAAGGTGGTATAATAAAGCTACCATTTTTGTAATGCAGTGCGTTTGTCAAACATCTCCGTGTTAAACCGCATACCGGGCCGATTAAGGATGCAGCTGTATAGGTACGAACGATTATGAGATTCATATTCGATAACGCACTGACCAGAAAAGTCTAGGTTTAAGGAAACATTTTTCTTCTGGCAATGTGATTCCATTTTAGGATAGCTGTACTTCAACCTAGGAAAGTACGCAGCATTCAAGCACAAAATATTCCATAAAGCAACGTACATTGCAAATCTTGAGAGTGCTGGCACCAGAACCGAGATGAGATTACAGAGGACGGACTAGAGTGGGAATTGTGGATTACTTCTGAGCACATCGAATTGATTAACACTGCAGCTTAAATACGAACACAGGGGCGATTTTTTGCTTTTGACCTCCTCGCATAATGCGGACGTTGCGGTCGAGAATCAAATCCATGTCATTTGTTCTTAGCAGCCAGAACACAGCCGCAAGGCCGCCTTGAACTTGCTATCTCCTTCTCAGAAAGTTTTAAAATACCTGATCAAAATCAAAAAGTAACACGCCTAGAATTCCACTTATATATTTGGTAATTAGCTTGTACTAAGAATGAACTGAGTGAGTGCAGAACAAAGTGATTTGTTCTCCTATTTCACGCGTTTGACCAAAGAAGGAGCTGCCTTTTTCGCCTAGTAAAAAGGCAAAGGCCAGAGCTTGCACGGAAGCGTGCCTGGTTAGCTCAGCTTCCAGACTACAGCATTAACCAGAGCGTGACTGCTCAATATCCGTGTGAATCGTGGCTTTTTTCTTTAATAATTTTTTCTTTCTTCTTTTCGTTGTGTTTAGATCCAGTCTATCTTTTCTTTCCCGGCCGATACAAAAGGGAGCAGCAGGCATGTGACGCTTCGTTATAGACGCGTCCGAGGTAACGGAAAGCTCCGCCGCATGATGTTCATTAACCCCTTACTTGCATTTCCATTCGTGCAACGGCTCTATTATAGGCGTGAGCCATAAATCAAACTCGCACGCCTTAGTTAATGGCGATGTGAGCAGGAAGGCACCATGGTGGTTGCCTGTTCTGAAATGAGTTCTTATGTGACTCTTCTGCACCGGAGTGCGACACCTCAACAGTAGCTCACGAGGGATGGGGGTAAGGAAGGATTAAAAGGATAGAACTAAAATGTATATAGATAAAGAGATGAAGTAGGGAGCAAGGTGCAGGGACGGCGAACGAAAGAAAACGACGGAAGTATTGAGGAGATAGGGAAAATGGACAGGGTCGGAGGAGTCCGAGGACGGGGCACCACTCAGCGAGAGCTCTTGTCGGCGGCAGGAGATGGCGTATGGGTGAGCCAGTCGGCCAAAGCTGCGCTGTCGTCGGAGATCGCGGGGGCACAACCGGTCGGCACGAAATCCAGAAACGAGTTCTGCGCTTTAGTGTTATATGAAGCATGGATTTCTAACCATATTCTGGTGTTTATCAACAAAGACTGCGTTATTAATATGATGTGTCATACAAAAGGTTCTTCAACCTTCCTCTAAGCAGACGTGTACGAGCGTTTCACGCAATAATTCAGCAATATATGTGGTCAAGAGGATCGGCAATCACCCCCACATCTTTGCTCTTAGCAGTGTCACACTTTATCAACCATGATACGAATTTCAACAGATTGAATGAATACACAGGTACTTGATCTATTGTAATGATATCTGGGGTTTAACGTCCCAAAACCACGATGTGATTGTGAGGGATGCCATGGTGGCGGGCTCCGGTAATTTCGACCGCCTGGCGTTCTATAATGTGCACTGACATAACTAAACCTGTACACGAGTCTCTACCATTTTGCCTCCTAAATGCAACCATGCACCGCTGCCGGGATCAAAGCCGCGAGCTTCGGGTGAGCAGCCGAGAACAGCAACCGTTACGCCACTGCGGTGGACTGCCTGAACCATGGTCGTAGTCTTTTTTCAAACAGTGTGTTGTAAAAGACATTTCCATTCTTTAAACAACAACAGCTGTAATTGATGAAAACTCGCAAGGAAAATAGCTCGGAATTTTTTCAAATAGTTTGCTTTCTACCCAAGAATAAGCAATGATGATCCTTGCTTCCTATTTTTTTTTTACATCGGCATTTCCTTTCGATTTTGCTAGCGACAAGACCTAATCATCCAGTTTACTGGAATGTGGTGTTACTTCACCGCACTGTTACTTTAAGTGTTACTTCACCGCAGTGTTTCTAGGTTTTTTTTTTACCTTCAAGCATGTATCATCCCGTCCTGACGGGCTTCCGTCAAACTTTAAACTTCATCACAGTATGCAGTTTAAAGTGCCACCTATACATGTTGTTTCATTTATTCACGCTTATTTCTATATTATTCTGTTACATACACCATTTTCGTCCTCGGCTGCGTGACTTTCTCACCTTTTCTTTCTTTGACCCAGTTACACTGAAGCAATCTTGTTGTCGCAATCACTGAGAAATTAAAAATCCCGCCATATCCACGAAGTCAATAATGATGAGTGATCGAAGCTCCCGTGGAATCCTCCGTGCATTTTGCCCACTCCGTCATGATGTTAAGACGTTACAAACAGGGCGGTGGTATGGTATACACACAACATAATGTTTGATTCGTCATCGTATATTACGGCCAGCCCCCGCTGCAACCGCCTATAGCGAGCCCTCCGCTCCATTACGTTGTCTTTTTCGTTCATATTATGATTATGGAAGCGCACACAATGAGGACTGACCTAGCGTACGTGGCAGTGTAGCGAGCGCCGCAGAGCCATCTAGCGGGTGTTCGAGTACTAGCAACTCATTAAGACGCAATAACGAACAAGCCTCGACCTCAAGAAGCTTCGCCGCTAAAACATGATCTAAAATAACCAGCAGGCGCCTGAACGGTGAAACGCGGAAGTTAGCATATAAGGCTTTCAATGGAGTCATAAACAGTAGCTCGACCACTGACAGGCGTGGGTGCCACCAATCAGATTACTCGAGAACTTCGTGAGCCAAGAGAGATATTTGGGTGCTGGGCGTGCATTATTGTGTTGAAGAACATCGCGAATGTGTACGGAACAAAGTTCGAGTAAGACGGCGCTCAAGGACGTTCAAGTATAAATAAGCGTGGGCGATCTTGTTTCGATCGTCGGCAGCAATGCAAGCACCCGAGGGACAGTCCTATATTTTTAGAAAGTTCGCACGCCACCCCTATGCCAGGAAAGATTGTTTGCAGAAGCGACGACGCCCGCGAAGAGCTCGCTTCAAGTTCATAAGGCGCCGCACCACTCACGGTCCATTAGCGACAGCCAGCTCCTTCGCGAATTCACTGAGCAAAGTCAACGCACTTCAACAACCTCGACGCACTGGCCGATTGCAGACACACGAACAGGCTTCTCGACCTCGAAGATATAGTTTCTATTTCCATGCAAAGCACCAAGTCCCATACAACTCGATTCCCACGCAAAGCGTCAAATGATCTAAGCGTGTGCGAACGATCGAGCGCACATGAACGCACGCACCCACACGCAATCATCGTTAGGCCTAAGAGCAGCGCCTGTCTTTATTATGTCCACGGGGGTGTTGACTCTATGTATAACCATTTCGCCTATCCGCACACATTGATGATAACACCCAAGTTTTCACCTCACGATTTACCGTTGAAAAAACAGGTGATTTAGCTTCAAAAAATACTTCAGCTTCGTTTCAGGAGTAAGGGCGTCTCACTTCTGACGGCCTTCGAACTTTACAGCTCGAAAGTAACTGCACTTCCTCCTTTAGATGACCAGACACGACTCTCCTGTTTGCGCAGGTGATTATTTTTTGACTGCCTGCTTTGCAGTGCATCTTCTCGCAATTTCTATCTTTTCTGTCTCTGTTTCTGTTGTTGTTGCTCTTAGTTGTGAAACCAAGTTGGGGTGATCCTGGTCGCCTCTGGTGGCTAACCCATGGCTCCTCCCTTGCGTCGTTAAAGCAATCATGACAAGTTACGGCACAACTGGGTTGCTTATGCAGTGAGCTTGTCAGTTTTACCTGGCAAAATGGCAACTAGAACTACATGCATCAGATCTTATTCCCCAGATTAAGCCTATAGTTTCAGAGCTTAATAAGGCACACTCTCTGAAAGAAGAATGAAATTCTTTTCATTAAGGCTTACGACACACCACGAAAGCTGCTACCTCGTGGTGTTGACGACAAAGAAAGGGAAATATCCGAGTCACCCATGTCAACCTGAAAATTAGAAAAAAATAACCGTTTTCTGGAGCAGTCTAGGGAGAAGCTAAACGGAATCGCTCAAGGGCATTTATTCGGAGCATATAATGACAAAAATTTCTTAACTTGAACACCAACAAATCTTTTGTCTTTAGAGACGCATAATACGTAGTCCACTAAAGTTAATATAGTTTCAAAGAAATTTACAGCAGCCTGTGATAAGAGATGCATATTGGAGCAAGAAAACTGACGAAATGTTTCACCACTTATATAGGGGCGTAAACGTGTGCTACCCTGCACTGAATGGGAGGTACGAAAGAATGAAAAGATCTATCTGTGAATGCACATAGTCATAAAGATGAAGTGTATCAATACAAGTGGTTACACAGGCCAGTTGATTTCACGAACAGCTCCAAGCAATTTGCTTTAGAACGCAAGCATGTTGTAGCACTTTCCGTATACGCATGCAAGGATTTCTAAATCCCAGGTCCGTCACAAGAGATCAGTGGTTAGGGCGCTAGGCTGCAGGCCTGCAGGTCACGGGTTCGATTCCTGGCGCGGCGGTCACATTTCGGTGGAGTTGAAATGATAGAGGCCCTGGTAATGTGCGATGTCAGTACACGGTAAAGAACACCGGGTGGTCAAAAGCCCTCCAATACAGCGTCTCCTTTAATCGTATCATGGTTTTGGGATTCAAAACCCTAGATAATATTACTATTTTTATGTTGTAGAAATGCTATTGTGTTAGTGTATACCTGTGTATGCATACGAAGACCGAAAATGAAAGTTTTCGGAGGGAGAGGAAAAGCTTGGAACCACCCACACCCCTCTTCACACCCTTTTGCAAAGCCATTGCTGTGCATATACGCTGCTCGCAGATTACATAGCAGCATCCACTGCAGCGTATCTGGGTCTCTTTGCTATGTTAAACTACTTAATGCAATCAACCAAACTTTTTCACTGATGGCAGATTAGACTTCGGCGATAAACGTAACGGGGTATAGAAATACCAACGATGAACATAAGGCTGAAATTATCAACCAGCTCAACTTCACAGACACCAATGAAAAATCGAAGCTGGTGGCAATCCTTCGTAAGGCTAAAATTTTTTCAAACATGTTGTGTCACTGCCCAAACACTCATTGAGGTGGTAGTATAGTTTAATGGTACTTTGACCATGCCACTTTCATGCGCAGGTTTACAATGAAGCCTTCGCTTAAGATGCTCTTATATATAGTATCCCTGGTCTTTACGAAATGCTTCTCGTTCAGTTTTGAGAATGCAGGGAGTCTAGCCACCAACTTTTATAACAATAAGGCATCAAGTGACAATGGTGTGCACGGCATTTGTTGGGCTCACTGTTGCTTTCTTGTTTATTAGTGGACGTAGGGTGACGACTGAAAATAGCGCTAAGAAACGGGGACACAAGAAGAGGACACACGGCACAGGCGCTTGTGCCGTGTGTCCTCTTCTTGTGTCCCCGTTTCTTAGCGCTATTTTCAGTCGTCACAATGCACCAACAAGCCCAACTTTCGACAGGGATGCAGGGTGTAGTGGAATTTCCCCAAAATATATGTGGCGTATACGCGTTTCAGATGACAGTTTTCAGATAGGCCGCAAAGCATTTTGTTGCGCGTACCTGTGTATGGTGCCCACAACCATTATCACGGATCGCGGACATGAAAGTGTCATCCAACAACAACTCCACCGTTGAAGGGCGTCAACCGATATCAGGGCTGATATTATACAACTATACTAACTTCTCACTGTTGCTTCTCCAAGGCAGTCACTATAAGCATTAAGGGCCATGTTAGTAATGTTATTAACTTGGCAGTCACTACCTTTAGTTACGACGCATCCAGTGAATGTTGCGATAGACGTTCACTACCTCAAAGTTATCGAGTACCAATTTTTATAATGAGTATCGCAGGTGCCAATACCACCAAGAAATGGTTCAACATGCGTTTCTGCCATGCGCGTTAAAGAAGGGCTCCGTATAAAAAACTGTAATATTTTCCATAGAATTGTGTACTGTTAACATGAAGGAATCGACCCTTCCAGATGCCAATTAAAAGCGCGTGAATGCGATACACACGCCACCGGGTGCTGCAGATTATAGACAGGCCAATGTCGCGACATGCACAGGCGCTGTGAAGGCCCAGTGGAAGCCACTAATAGACACCCGACACCGTGGAGCTCATTAGCGTTCGTCGAAGCCGCCTCGTTTTATTAATTAAGGCTCGAGGAACAACGCTGCGTGTAATAGCGACCGTGACACCTGCGTTATAGGAGCTCATGGACCACGCCTCCGAGACAGCTGCGCTGTACAGCTAGTATAACAGTATACTGAACGAACAAAGGGCTAATAAAAATGAAGCTACTTAGAGGAGGTCATTAATTCACCATGTGGGAAGAAGCAGAAGGAGAATAGGGTTCATGGGCAAACTCTTATGGAGTCAATGCTCCGGTTAGGTCGAGGTCGTCGTCTCGACGAAGTTCGGGTATATTTTCAGGGCACTGTCTCTAATACTGAACAGCAATCACGTAAGAGACAGGAGTACACGGACGAACGTCACGTGATAATAGTATGTAAGACAGCGCACAAGCTGATATATGAAAGCATGTTGAGAACCTGAGCGTCTCGCCACCGTCAAGAAGCATCACAACTTAAAGAAGCTCTTTTTTCGCATAAGCGTCCGAGTCGCCGACGGCAACAGAACCAATGAAAATCTGATTTTGTGTTGTCGCCTAGAAGATCTTGGCATATCCCCGAAGTGAGTGATGATGAGTGGGCGAAGTAGTGGGCTGTTCGGTGTTACGGTAAGTCACCCGTGACATCGACCACTCACGCATGCATGTAAATGAGGGGCAAAGCGGTACACAGTTATATGCAGTGTCTAATGGTCATAAGTGGTATGTTGTGTTGACTTGCAAATTTCGTTTCGCATTCATCATTCCTGGTTTGGGGTATCGCATCTAGCTGGAAGTTGAGCAAGACGAGGCCGTAGTTTAGCAGGACGGATACCAACAGCACAGAACCGTGGTTACACGAAGAATAGAGAGAAATTTCGGAGCAACACAGTCTATATAATGACAAAATTGTTGTAGGATATTTGCTCACGAAAGTACTGTGCTCGCAATCAGCCAAGCCATTTGAAAAATACTACTTTATTGTTAAATTCGCAGCTCTGACAAGATCAAGTTTGCAGTTGGGAAAAGAGTGCCAAAACGAAAATGTTCTCTATTTCAGGACAAAGACTTTATTCTATTCTCAGTGCATTCCACGCAAAAAGGGATTATTTCTATTCCCAGTCTATTCCTCGGAGCGTTCTTGTTACTCCATTCTCATTTCACTCACAAATCGCAAAAATGGGGAGTGATTTCGGAGTCATTCCGATTTGGTAGTTTCTACTGCGTAGACTGTTCCCTTGAAACAACTGATGCCTTTTGTTCGATGCACTACCAAAATGGTCCGTAAGAGTAGTCTGTCCATACGTGGGACAGCTGTCCATACTGTCCATACGGACCGACGTGTTGACGGCACGCTGAAAGGGCGCGATAACATTCTTCAATGAAATTCTCAGAGATGCTTCTTACCGGCAGTCTGTCTGAAAGATCACTGGCAATCTTTCGAGGTCCTAAGTTAGGATTGGCACCTGCGAGCGCACTAAATTGAATTTGGCTGCGCAGCCCTTCTTAAGGTAGCTGAAGTCACAAGCAGATCAAAGACCAGTTTTGCAAGGCAAGCTCTCCAGGTGTACCTGAACAGTGACGCAGATGTGTGTGTCAAGCAGTGAGCCGTCGGTAAGCTTTATGCTTAAAGGAGCTAAAGCTCGCTTTTACTAGCTCAAATATTAAGTGCTCCTCTTTCTTCTAAGCTTTCTCTCGTTCAGTTTTGTTGTCGCAATTCACCATGCTATGTGAATATTCCATGTGCCATGTGAAGTCTGTATTCGCAGCAGGCGTGGCCATTAACTATAACGTAACTCCGTGCCGACACATGAACTCGAGGGGGCAAACTTTCCTTCCATATTTATTTTGTAGAAGTTTTCTGTCTTCGAGGGCGTCATGCGGGTCCGTAACAGTAATACTTCTTTGTATTTCACAAAAACATCTCATCAGTAAACTTTCTTATTCTCTCATGTATCATGCCTTTATTATCAGCCTGAAAAAGCGCTAATCGCTCGTACATCGTACGAACACAAGACCACCAATATGATCCTTCTTTTCAGGACAGACGCATGCCAAGCAGCATCGTCACCTGGCTCGTAATATATGCGCTGGAGCTGAAAAATGGGTTAGTTGGTGGTGTCGCCAAAATGTAGACAAGGACTCAGCCCCCTGTCGTATCTTCCTCAGTCCTTGTCTCTACTGTTGCGCTGTTTACACTCCCTAAGTCGTAGTCTACGCTTGGAGGAGTGAAACACGCCGAGTATATAAGGCACACTCGACTACATCAAATCAACCGGACGCTATATTCCCATCCCCCAGCTGGACATCATCGACGTGAAGCCTGACTTCTTTGTCATCTTTGGTTGGGCGTCGCCTTTACGAAGGCATATACAAAACCTTGATTGGAGCGACCAGCAGTGCGGTATGTGAAGTCTGCGGCACTGTGGAAGACATTGAGAATCTTCTATGTCGCTGCCCCCGATATGCTTCTGAAAGACGATCGCTTTCTGATGAGACTATTAGACGACCGGCCGCTCGCCGCTATGAATGCTGCTGGAGCACCGTTGCATGCCAAAGCTCGTCGGCTTACAAAGCAGTTGAAGCGCTATTGTGTTTCCTAAGGGCCACGGGCCTTTGCGAAATGTCTGTGACTATTCTACTGCGCCAACGCCACATAAATGTCAGAGTATTTGATGATGATTTCCTTCCTGTTATTTTCTCTTTCTGTATCTCTCGCTGTCTCTTTCATTCTACCGCTCCGCTTTCCCATTTCCAAGTGGACGATTGAGCCAGTTGGTGATACATGATCTAAGTATACTACGCAGTAGAAAACACGGACCGAAAACGCGTTTGTCCTTGCCTTTTTCTCGTACGTGTTTTCTACCGCATAGTATACTTAGTTCCCATTTCTCCCAGCGTCGGCTACCCGAACTCACTGCTGTCTGTTTAAACTCCCAACCCTCTCCCTTTGATATTCCTTTACTAAATTGTTGTGTATATCTTAAATATCTATACGCATCGTCCGGCCGTCTGATTATCTTGTACAGTTCCATGTTACGTTGGTTTTGCTGTCTCTTCAAGGCGTAATGCAAGCCAGGTCAAGCAGTTGAAAGAAATTGTTTCAAAGACTTAGCTGGAAGTTGGAACCGTCAATCCAGCTCGTTCTACTAGCCGTTCAGGGAGGCTGCTGTATCTTTCTTCGCATAACACGATAATAACTGTTATCACAGCGAGTCGTACCACGTTGTGTCTGTGCCGCTAATTATCCGTCATTTTTCCTTCTCCCATTTGCAGAGATGGCCCGCTGCCACCCGCCTTCTGTCGGGCCGCAAGAGAACCGCCCGAGCATGAAAAATAATAAGCATTGGGGTGACCAGGGTGGTCAAAAGATGTTTCCGCGAAAGAAACAATTTACTCTTAAAAGCTGCCTCAGAAATGAATGCCTCAAACCGTGCTATTATCATGCGTCCTGCATTTGTAGCGAGTGGTTTGAGTTTCTGGCCCTTCCGTAATTATGTACGGTCGACGACGAGGTCCGAGCAGGTATATATATGTCTATAGGTATATTCAGCATATCATGCCACAAAAACACAAAATGAAAGAAGAAAGAGGAGGCAAGCTGAACGTTTTACTAGACATTTCCTATTCCTTTGTGCAGACAGTGGCGTACCAACTCTTTCGCGAGGGGGGGGGGGGGGGGGCTTGCGCCTCCCTTGCCTCCCCGGCTGATACGCCTATGAGTGCAGAGTAAAAAATACCTTCCCGACTGGCTTAATTCAAGCGGCATACTCCTTCTCAACATCGTTCACGTGACAGTTCACGTGAAGTAGCCAAAGCTCTTCCGTCCGTGAAGTAGTTCGGCTTCCCTTACTTGACTACACTTAAAGTAAATCACGTTGCACATCAAGTCTGAACACCTCTGTACTGGAAAAATTTTTGCAAAATTATCATATCTTTCAGGAATTTTCTTCTCACTAAGTTATATTGTTTTGCACGCTCGACTGTCCAGAGAACGTGTTTCTTCGCAATTTATACATAAATGTATAGTTATTTGTAAGTGGACCCCAAGCGTGACCCATCACAAATCAATTGGTTCTTTCGGTGGAATGGCTTCACACACAGAGAAAACTGAAGAGGTACTTTGCTAAAAGACTTAGTCTGTATCGCAAGAAGTTTATTGTTGTCCAAGTCTTATGAATAAACAGTAACTCTTTACACACACACACACACACACACACACACACACACACACACACACACACACACACACACACACACACACACACACACACACACACACACACACACACACACACACACACACAAACACACACACATACACACACTCACACACACTCACACACTCACACACACACACACACACACACACACGCATACAAATACAAGGCGGTAGAATGCACGCAATGACAAAACAAAGAAATAAGGGGTATGAATTCCTTCGAGCACCACCGCAATCAAAGGTCAGTGCCCAAGCGAGGATCACCAATAGGATAGCCTGGCCTTTCGGCATAGATAGAGGAAGGAGAGGCGATCAGCGACAGAACATCAGAAAAGCTGTGTCGTTCTGGATCGCTTACGTGTAAAGGAAAATGACGACCGACAAAAATGCCAGACAATAAAAAGAGAGAGAGAGAGAGAGCGACAACCAGCAATACAAAACGAGCGAATCGCGTAAAAAGTCGCCGACAAGGTGCACCGGAAGCGGCGCGCTGCGTGTACGTGATCGCTGCTGCGAAGCGCGCTGCGAGCGCCTCCCTCGAGTGCTGAGTAATTACAGCTGAAACGCGGCCGCCTTTCCCGCGTCATGTGATACCTGTGCATTGTTTAGTTGCGTGCAGCGCTGCCAAAGTTACCCAATATATGCAGGATGAGTGTCAAGTGGCGGTTAACTGCATACCTCGCTGGCTATAGGATGCCGCCCGAAAAGTTTTTACAGGGGGAACGGGGGTGGTTTCTACCGTTTTTTATATTCGTGTGTACAATTTTATGTGGACGTAAGTATATCCTCTCGTAAAATTAAAAAAAAAATTACCGTTGGGTAAGAAGTCTCGCCCTCCGTCCAAACACTACGCCGATGTTCGCTTCGTTAACTAGGTGCACGTTTTAGGTACACTTTGACGTTGTTCAAGATCAACCATTTTGTTTGGTATTGAAATGCGAAGCAGGGCTGAACATGCGAAGGGCCAATTTTGTGCTCTTTGCCCCCACCCTCCCCTCTTTTTTGCAATGTTTTCTTACCTTTTTGTTTCTTTTTTTTTTGCTCCATTTCGTTCAAGCATGTCTCGCAGGAATAGCCAGCTAGGAACACTCGTTAACTTTTTAGTCCACGTGGAAGAAATTTCAGCTGGTCGAGATTAAATCCCAATAGACTGGCTACAGGGTGCTCCTATTATACAGCTCCAGATCTCTTTTGGGATGTTAAACACAATAAATGAGTGAGCTCATTGCATGAAAAAGTTGATTATTCATCGTGCAAATAAATTTTCGAATAAATATTAGAACCTAATTTCCTTCCGGTCTGGAAAGTGTGTTTTCTGATTTAAACTGCATGCTGCACATAACTGGCCTCACAAAAACACCACGAACAAGTCGAACGTGTTTGTGTGAGCCCTCAATAACTGATTCATTCTGCAAACATATATCACCACGAGGAATTTCAGCCACCAATGACGTCCCTTTATTCATTGAAATATTAGTGGCGAGTGTTTCCGTTGAGCAAAAGCGAACGTGTTCTCGCTTCTACAAATGACCTCTACAAGGGGTATTAGGACTCGCACGTAAGAACATTAAAAAAATTTCTCAACTGATAGGCGCCATGTTTCATAGATTCCCCAATAACACCAGCGAAGGCCACTGTGCATTCTGAAGTCTTGATGCATGACATAAGATTGCGACAGCGCTAACGCTGGCAACTTATTTCCTGTCTGTAAGCACCTGCTTTAACAATTGTCTGCTGACAGGTTTTTGAATTTTTATTTATTGTTGCTGGTTGAGATTTTCAAATCTAGAAAAATGGATGTGCGAATAACACGACACATTGATGGTCGTCACTAAGCCGACACCAAGAAAAACTGACCCTTTTCAATCAACTTTCGTTGGCTTTCTCTTAAGCTAATGCTGTGAAGTTTTAATCATAGTGTAGTGGGGAATTCGCAAGGCAATGATAGTGGGACCATCGCTGAGTGCGAAGCGCGAGCACGAGCTGTAGACACTGGACTGCCCGAGCATTTGTTTCTGTACCCAGCCATATGCGGTCTGATATCTGCAAATATTTTCATGCTGAACCGCAACACGCACACGCCGGTGCGCTAAAGACGTATGAGCGGATCCGCCAACGTTACTACTGGCGGGGTATGTACACGTTTGTACGCAAACACATTCGCTCATGTTCCCAGTGTCAGCAGCGCAAGACATTCCCTCATTCACCCGGTCAACTGCAGCCTTTGCCATGTCCTGCACGCCCATTCGACCGTGTTGGGATTGACCTATACGGCCCGCTACCGTGCTCTGTTGGTGGCAATCGATGGGTGATTGTGGCTGCCGACCATCTGACAAGGTACGCCGAAACGGCAGCGCTACCTTCGGCTGGTGCTCGTGACGTTGCAACCTTCATCTTGCACCGGTTTGTTCTTCGTCATGGTGCACCACGGGAGCTCCTGAGTGACAGAGGACGCGTATTTTTGTCCGAAGTTCTGCAGCAGCTCCTACATTCATGCCGTACGGTACACCGCACATCAACAGCCTACCACCCTCAGACAAACGGCCTAACGGAACGTTTCAACAGAACCCTCGGAGACATGCTCGCGATGTATATTGATTCCGACCACTCCAACTGGGACGTTGTTCTTCCTTTCGTGACGTACGCCTACAATACGGTGATTCAATCAACAACAGGCTTTTCTCCATTTTTTCTTTTATATGGTCGTGACCCATGCAACACACTCGACACAATTTTGCCATACAATCCTGATGCCTCAGAGTTCAGCCCAGTTTCTGAAATGGCTGAACATGCCGAAGAGTGTCGTCAACTTGCACGGTCCTTCACAGCCGATAACCAAGCCCTCCAAAAAGATCGCCACGACCATGATCTTGTTCAGAATACCTTCCCCGTCGGTTCTCTCGTGTGGCTCCGACTGCCTTTCCACTCTCCTGGACTGACTCCCAAGTTTGCACCGAAGTATACGGGCCCTTACCGCGTCATACAGCACCCTTCTTCTGTCACCTATGTGATTGAACCACTCAAGCCGTCCACGGACAAGCGCCGCCTCGGTCGTGAGACGGTCCACGTCAGTCGCCTCAAGCCCTGTTACAACCCTCCTGTTCTCTCGTCACCTTGAGTCGCCAGGATGGCTCGTCTTCGTCGCCAGGGCATTGTAGTGGGGAATTCGCAAGGCAATGATAGTGGGACCATCGCTGAGTGCGAAGCGCGAGCACGAGCTGTAGACACTGGACTGCCCGAGCATTTGTTTCTGTACCGGCTGTCTGCCTATTACCTGGCGTCGCTATAAACCCCCTTGCAATAGTAACGTCTGCCCTGAACTAAGCAGCGAGGGTCAGGCTTATGCGTCCACTCCCATCTATTCGTTACAACCATAATGTACAAAATTGCATATTGCAAAATGCACTGTAAAGTAAAAAAAGAAAGGTGATTACCTAGAAGATCAGCGACCATGGTCACATTTGTGACATTGAAGGATTTAAAAGACAGCAAAAGAAGGTCTAAGGCACATTCGGTTTAAAAAATCTACTCTAGCTCGCGGAACACTGCGCAGAATTCTAAGCATGCACCATGCCGCTCGCTTTTTTTTTCACAGTTGTTAAGGGCTCAACTTGGAGATGTCACCTGCTCCATTCATGCTCTTTCTGTCGCCTGTTCGCTGACGCGTTGGTAAAGTCTCGTTTCATTTCTTACTTTTTTGCTTCCATGGCAGTGTTTTTTTTATATTGCCGTATATTTGCCGTGTCCTTCGTGGGGTAGAAAACACATGTGGCCGCAGGTGCATCTTTACAGTTACGTGATGTCGCCCGAAGGCCCCGCTGCCACTCATTTCGCCAAGCAATGTGTGACAGAGGGCGCGGCAGTTTCGCCGTTAGTTCTTATTGGAAGGTTTTACTTGTACTGTGTAGTAAGTTTCCAATATTTTTCCTATCATTACATAGCTTTAGAATACCGTTTGCAAGCGCTACTGGCGTTGCGGGCGTGCGACTCATATGGCACCCGCTACGGCCGCCATATGAGCTTTAGAATAGCGTTTGTCCTGCTGCCAACCGCAACGCACGGTCGCAGTGACACCGTAGTTTCAAAACCAGCGCTTGCGGACCACATGCGGACCGCGATCGCCACACGCAATTTCGGATTTTCTGCGCGCAGTCCGCGAACGCGAACGCCGACTCGCGTTACAACGCATGCGCAGTGGCAGCAACCGCACTGCAAGGTCTCGCGGTGCGCTATTTTAACACTCGCTATTGTGACTAGTAACCATGCTTGGCGTTATTGGCGTTGTGAAAGCAACGAAAAAAAAAAGCAATGTATTAGGCTATAGTTACAATGCGGCAACTCTTTTAGGAGCGATGCTCCTTAAGGCGTGGGCTGTGCGTCCCCTGTATGTAGCCACCTCTCGTTCAGTTCTAAGTATTACGCTAGCCACCGCCCGATCTAAAGGGTACAGCCATATCCATCCGTCCATCCGTCCATCCGTCCGTCCATCCATCCATCCATCCATCCATCCATCCGTCCGTCCGTCCGTCCGTCCGTCCGTCCATCCATCCATCCGTCCATCCATCCATCCGTCCATCCGTCCGTCCGTCCGTCCATCCATCCGTCCATCCATCCGTCCGTCCGTCCGTCCGTCCGTCCGTCCAAAAGATGCAAGGTGTTATAAACTAGACGGCGGTACGTGTAGTTGATTATGAAAGATGCGAGGTGTTATAAAATAGGAATGATGCCACATATGGCGCGTGTCATCGTTCGATATAGTGCGGCGACGTACGCTAGGGGGAGCGTTGCAATAAAATCGAGTGGGCAAAATGTACGGAGGATTCATGGTTTACCAGGTTTACCTCCGGAGCTTCGCCCACTCATCATCATTCACTTCGTGGATATGGCGGCATTTTTTTATGGTTACTCCTAAATGTTTGGAGAACTAGTTCTTCATAACTGTCCAATAGGGCAAAGACAAATCCATGAGAAAGTAATGGATGTTCAGCATGCACAGCAGCATGCATACTAATAGGACGATTAATACATGACTAATTATTATTAATTCCGTGATTTATTGCATATATGTATGTTCTATATGTTAGAATATTCATTTATTCGTCGTCAGTTTCTGCATTGAGTATTTGTGAGTCAGTTTACCACAATGTAATCAATTTATTCAAATGGCATATAAGCAGCCTTTGTAGTAATCTTGCATCATTATAACGTTGGCCAAGCCCAGAGCTGTAATCTAATTCAAGACACTTTTATTGCGATATTAATTATATGGACACTCTTGGCTCGATTTCGGCGTGGGAGTGGGCGTCGATGTCATGCACCGTAATAGTATACGTGTCTATATGTAAGAACAAGAAAGAAAGGAAAAAATACACAAAAATGGCTACGGAGGGCGGAATCGAACAAGGGACCTCCGCGTTGTGAATGCGAGGCGTTAACAACTCAGCCACCCTTGGGTACCTCCTTAAGCAGCAAGCTATTTATATCTATTACTTACCGCTGTTGGCGGGCATCTCGCGAGGGAACTATCGTGTTTTCAGCATTATCACCAAGATGGCGCAGTGAGCGCGCGGCGGCTCTCATCTCCCAGGCGTACTTTGGCCCACGTAGAAAACAAGGGGGTGTAAGCTCAGTCGTGCACCCTTATCTTGCAGTGGGGAGTATCGCACGTCTCGTCCGTATTCTGTTGTAGTTACCGGGCGCACAAAGGTCACTGCAATCGCTGCACATCCTCCATTTGAGAAAAGCGCACCCTTATCAGACAGGGCGAAGTAACAACTGAGACGCTTATTCACATTCATCTGTACTTGCGAGTACATTTCGTGCGTCATTTGTGCATGAGAAATGCGGGGCACGTTTCGATCTGCTTGCCATTCTGTGCGTGACCTTCCAATTTGTTGCTATCGCGTTCATCGCTTCGCCTTTGCGGCAAAACTGGGACTTTTGTTTTAACTGATGCGTTGACACTGTCACGCATTTCATAGTAATGGCAATATAGACGCGAAGGAAGTAAAGTGCAGGAAAGACAAGTTGCCGCGGGAAAGAACCAAAACTACCACATTCGAATAAACGTCCCACGCTCCGCCAATTGAGCCACCGCGGTGGTCACCTTGCCGTCTACACTGTCGCATGCATAACAGCGGGGAAATGACAGATTTCTTTTTCAATCTCAGCACCAACTTCCAAGGTCGCAGCCTGTTCCTACTCTTGAACGCAGATTACACTAAGAATTTCTACTTTTCCCGCTAGAACTTCCTGCTACGTATCCCTTCTGTTTGGTATAAATATATCCTCATACATAATTACTTCAACAAAGCGTCACTATCGAATGACTTGCGGTCTCGCACTGCTGAGTGTCGCATGCAGCGGTCTCCTAGGTGGCGCCGTCATCGGGCGGTGGCTTTCTATAACAATGACCCGCCTACCGGTGCGAGAGAACAATTACTTCGGTCGTCATTTGTTGCTACGGCGCTGGATCTATACCTCGCTACTCTTGGTACGGGCTTGCGCCACTTTGCGACGGGACCACTTGTATTTATGCTTTTGTGTAGTTGTTCAAACTCTTCATTCATGTCTATATTTATTGTTGCTAGTGTTCATATGGTCTTCCTTTCACCACGCTCAGCCACACGTCGGGCCACCGGAGCTGCGCAACTGCATGCAGCGGGCCAGCAGATGCCAACTGTGCGATGTCGCTTGCTAAACGCCGAAGCACCAGCCCCTGCTTCGATACACCTGATGACGCTGACGTGGAACGTGATCTCTCATTGAACTATTGCTTTTGCTCTTCAATGATAAAATAAAATGCGACGCACAGGCAGAGCGTGAGTATTGTATCCGCAAAAAAAAAAGAAATCATTACACCGTTTCTCTTAATCGAATTATCGAAATTAACCATTCTGCGCACCACCTGGGAGATATAATGACGTCACATCAGATATCGAATAATATAGGAGTACATGCGTGTGTACTCTTATGAACAAGAACTGTGCATTTGGTATGAACAAATGTTTCGGTGTTGCAAGGCGAACAATATCAAGGTCAACAGCAACAATCGAAACATGTTTGACGGCGAAGCTTCTTAAGGCATAGGGAAGTCCCGCGTTGTAGTAGCAATCACTAGCACTCAGAGCGCTCACTAGATGGCGCTGTGGCACTCGCTTCACTCCAATGCGTGCTCTTGTGTGATAGGGCAACGCGTTTGCTCTTGCCGCGCTTCCTGTTTCGCCAGCAGTCTGTGTGCTTCGAGCATAAGCAACCAAGACAAGGCGGCGGAGCGGAGGGCTCGGAAACAAGCTGCAGCGCGTGCTCGCCGTCTTTGCATCATGATATACTAAGCAAGACTTACGGATGATTCACGGTTAACCGATGTACCCCGATGCTTCGCCCACTCATCATCATACACTCCGTGGATATGCTGTGTTGTTTTTCACAGACCTTCTTTGTGGTAACATCTATAAATATACTATAACATAAAAATTTTGAATCTATACTTGATTTTGATTTTATTTTAGTGCTAAAAATGCACTTCGCGATGAGAAGACTAAAATCATTCACGCCTAACAAGGTCCTTTCCTGGAACAAGATTTTGCGCGCAAGCAATAACAAAAACGGAAGCAATTGAACAACTTATATAAAGGAAGTAGTAGATCACATACAACTTTACATACATGTAGAAAGATAAAAAAAAGCCACTTTACGGGTAAATATAAAATCAAACGTATTTTTGTTGAGACGGAAAACATTGAACAGAAATAACGGGCAATATGCACTGAAATAAATCCGATGGAAAACTATGAAAGAAGTAGTACACGTGATTGGCGATTTATTATTTTTTACTTATTTCTGGTGTCTTATTAGGTCTTCTATTCTTTTTGTTGTTGTTCAAGAATGTCGTAGTCAGGTAGTGCAACCTTTGTGAGCCATAGTTTAAGCGTATCCTGTTATTGCTAACACGTCGGAATGTATATGGAGGATGTTTTTCAGGATTGTGTAAAGTGAGTGAAAAGGTTGTGTCGCTCTTTAAGTATAAGTGATGCGTCTCAAAAGCCAGCCGCAAGGCTTCCGAGTATACTGTATGTTTAGTATTCCCAGTCTGGTCCGCTGTTAGTTTGTAGTGTCTCGATCATGCGTATTACTGATGGGTCAAATGTTTTTTTGTGTGTGTGTAAAAGAAACAGAGATTGCAAACTAGATTGCGTATTGTTTCCCCAAATGAATAGGCAGTAATGAAGGTATGATTGCATAAGAGCGCAGTACATTTGTTTCTCCAACCCCAACGGCAACAAATATCTCATTTTGTATATTATACCAATAGAACTGCAGAACTGAATTTAAATTCTCTTTCGGATACATACGCGAATTTCCCATGCGGCACACCCGACCTCGTCTTCACGCGAAATTCCAGTGCACACCAAGATGTGAAAACGATATGTAGATTTAAAACAAGTACTTTTTAATTGTCTACATGCAGGAATGCTACTTTTATTTTTTGCGAAATTTATTCAGCCCTCCACTGCGACATCTCTCATAATCATAAGGTGGTTTTGTGACATTAAATCTCATATTTTTATTAATAAACTACTCTCTGGGTAGGTTGTAAAGAGTTTGCGCTATTTGCCTGTACCGCATCCGCTTCACGCATTTCTTGAAAATTCGAACAAACGCGGACGAAGAACACCATAAAAACTTTTGCAGCAGCGGCGTGCTCCCGTTAGGGACTCGCTGCATATATATATACTTCCGTGAACTATAGGCGTGTCCGCTGAAACATCTCGTCATTTATCTCGGCAATGAACGTTCTGAACAGACGTTGTCGGATAAAACAACGTTACAGAAAGATATATTCAAAAAATAAAAATAAATGAGAGGAACCCCTTTACTGGCGTTCAGATCAGGCTCAAAAAACCACAACGGCGTTGCGCTTATATGAAAGTGCTGCCCGGGACGATTCATTCGTCGTTACAAATGATTTTCACTGCCCCCCCCTCACCCTCTTGGTCGCCGCACTGCATGTATGTGTACATGTAGCGGTCAGTTGTGTGGTGTCGTGTTTTGCTTGCGTACGTGTCCCAGCTCGTAGCTTTGTGCTTGGCCTGTTGTGTGTACGAATGACATTACCCTAATTATTAACGAAAGTAAACGGTCTCACAAAGAAAACATAACCGAACAAGAGAGATAGCGCGGTTAAAAGCAGAAAAGAAAATGCACAGAGGCATGACGGTAGTCACGTGGTATGAGCGGGAAAGTGATACCGCGAAGCCACGTAATGCATGAGATACGCCTCGACAAACAGATGAGGTAAGCTGAATACGCATACTCACACAAAACATCAGAACTGAAAATACATTTCCAAGCATACTTACACACACACACACACACACACACCACACACACACACACACACGCACGCACAGAGTACAAAATCAGGCAAAAGGAAAATTGAGAAGCTGCTTCTACTTCGAAACAGCAACAAGCCGACCCCACAAACGGAGAAGTAGACTTCACCCGCAGCGATCGGTTGAGGCACATTCACGTAGGCTAAGCGAATGCGCAGAACGGCAAATAAACTACAACGGAAGAGATCGGGGCACCAAATGCACCGCAGCATCGAAAAACCAGGCAGCGAAACAAGCGCCTCTCAATCGTAACTGACCGTGAAAGCGCAGGTGCTTGCGCTGGCGTTTGTGGGCGGAGCCTGGCTGTGATGTCACATTCACGTGACGTGTCTTGGCTCCACCTGCTCCGCTCTAACGTCCTTGTGCCACGGGATTCGCCTCTCGGCGATACAGTTGTCGCGAACCGCTGTTGCAGGTTTTGTCACCCGCTGAGGCAGGCGGCCGCAAGAGGAATAGCGTCCGCGACAAAACTTGTTCGGCGCGTCCGGCTGTCGCCCCCGGCTCGTCATAATGAGTCGCCTTTCCACGTATCCGCTTTCCAGTTCACTAATTTCCGCTCGTTAAACGTCGCGCGGCCGCGTTTTTCAAGGACACAAAGGCACTCTCGCGTATCGTCAGTTTCAGCAAGATGATTTCCTCGTGCAGTTCTCAAATTATGGAGGTATTCATTTTGTTACTTATCCCGGCTTAACTTACTGTAAATCTATAGGCACTCGTCTTGAAGCGAACCAAATTGCCGAATGTATCAATGGCGTCCAATTGAGTTGAAATTGTAACCCTCATTAATTGATGATGGCGTGTTTGTGCGGCGGTAATTCAGAAAATTGCAATAATTTTTTATTAGAAGATTTTCAGCCCTATCCTGCAATGAAGTTCAATCCCTAACATGTACATGCAACAGAAGAATGAACACTATTATTATGTGGTAAGATCATTCGCAACGGGTGACCCTTTGCCGCGTCTTCTACACAATGTTTTAAGTGCCCGTACTGGGATAAAGCGACCGAGCACGTTCTCTGTCACTGCCCTCCCAGCGTGCAAAGACGGCAGTTAGCTGCTGCGTTAGCTCGCCTTGACGACACACTTTTGTCAATAAAGTCAGTGCATGACAACCAACATGATCTGTCTTCACACAGAAAATCAGTGAAGGCCTTATTGAACTCTTTGCGTGGTAGTGGCCTATTCAATAGGCTATAGCACCCCCGCTCTCCTTGTCTTTTTCACGCGTCTATTTTTCTTATCGCTTTCTTTCACATCTTTCTTTCCCGTTTCCCTTTCCCTTAGTGCAGGGTAGCAAACCGGATGTCCTAATTTCTGGTTAACCACACTGCCTTTCTCTCATCTCGTGCTCTCTTTTATCTTATCTAACTTCAATGGCAGTCTACCCACCATGATTGCCTAATAGGTAGGGGAGCTCGGCTGCTAACACCCAGGTCGCCGGATCGGATCTCGGTCTCGGTGGAGGAAAAATGCAAGAATTTTCGATGAAGGAAAAAATGCAAGAATCCCGAAATAGTGGAATGTTGGGCTTGTTGGTACAACATAACGTGGAAGTATATGAGCGCAAAGGTAGGAGGATGGAACCACTTGACAGAAGAGAAGCTGATCTTACAAATGCAGACTTGGAAAAATTTATTGCATGAGAATACTGAAACGCGAAGGCGTAACATATATATCGCTAAGAAGTGTGCTTTTTAAGTATAGTTGAAAGAAAGAAAGAAAGAAAAAATTGCCCGCAGCTTCCCTCGGGGGAACACTGAGGAGGATGCGGACCATATAATTGGTTAACGGGGTGTTAAAGTGCGACTTACTTGGGTCGATGGCTATATTGGTTAACGTGGTTGTGAAATGGGGTGTTAAATTGCGACTTACTTGGGTCGATGGCTAAATTGGTTAACGTGGTTGTAGGAGGGGGTGTTAAATGAGTGAACACGTACACACGTATGCGAAAGGGCGGCGCTGGTCGAAGGGACGTCGATCATTGTGTTTGTGGATTCGTTGGAATTCATTTCACCGCGACCTTGGACGTCGACGCGCCGTACAAACCAACCGACGAGCGGCAACTGAGCGAGCGAGCGCCGACCTTGAGTATATATACAGCACGACGGCGCATGCACTGTCAGCTGTTGAATGTTCTCGAAGCGCGACGCCACATGCGCGTCCACTGGAGAATCAGGAGAATTGTAGATGTCGAACGCGGTGTGTAGAGGAGGAAGGGTGC
Organism: Rhipicephalus microplus; assembly: GCF_043290135.1. Classification (NCBI taxonomy): domain Eukaryota; kingdom Metazoa; phylum Arthropoda; class Arachnida; order Ixodida; family Ixodidae; genus Rhipicephalus; species Rhipicephalus microplus. The sequence continues at coordinate 154,312,452 of NC_134706.1, read as the reverse complement.
ACAGATGGTGGAGGAGTGAAGCGCGCGCGGTGTGTAGAGGAGGAAGGGATGCACAGATGGTGGAAGAGTGGGCGACGGCGCGACGGCGCATGCGCGCGCGTCAGCTGTCGAATGTTCGAGAAGCGGCGCGGACGGCGCACTACAAGGCGCGAGTATAAGATGCTCCGCATCTAAAAGACACCATTTCTGAGGGTGACGTTATTCGGTTATAGTTGGTTGTGCCTGCGCGTTTCGGTGTTCTCGTGCAATAACCAGCGTCATACGCAAGCAAAGCGCGCGCGCTTTAGATTCCGACGCGAGGGGCGACCGGCGTCTGTAAGCGCGCCCACGAGGCCACTTGGTACCGTGCCAGTGCAACCGATGGAGGCGAGGACGTGAGCATGACACATTCAAGGCCTTCGCCTTAACCATGAAACGTTAAATGATTCTCCACTATAGGAGACCCATCAGGGGTTCTTTTCGGGGCTGCAAAACCCACACAAATGTCCAACAGCTCATTTACACTCATCGTAACGCGGTGACAGTACTGGTGGGAATGGAACCCACGCCTTCGACTCTACAGCAGTGCGATACCGCCGCAGCACAGCCACCAAAACGTTATTTTGAACCCTCATGCTTGGTGATTGTTGCACCCCTGAAAAGCCTTCTTTTTGATCTCCACCTCTTAGTGGCCAACTGACAAAAGGACCACAAAAAAGCATAAATGTCCATTTGCCGGACATTTTGCTCTAATTCCGCGACACATTTCCTTTTCCGTTACTTTCGTTTCTCGTAAAGCGGTATTTCCGTTCCAAATCACTGTGTTTATACAATGTATCCCCCCTAAACTACATACACGGTGATCCTCCACTCAGAAGAATGCCAATCGCGTCTACTTGCGAGGCGCACCAGCAGCCACTCAAAACGGGCACCTTTTATTTGGGAGCCCCCATGGCCCCACTTTGCAAGCGGCGCCCCTTGGCGCTGCCGAATACCTCTACGCAGAACGCGGGGTCTCGGAACATGAGGCGAGGCACTCAACCCAGCACGATGTGCATGCACGCGACCGACTGACGGTGTACGCGAGTCCATCACTCAAAACGCCGACAGTAAGCGAGTCGCCCCACAACCGTGTCATTTTCATCGTGCTCGCATGCATGCCCACCCTGTAATATCGCGGTTCCTCGCGTCAAAAGGCCCCTCCGAAGGTGGTCATTTTGCCGTGTCATTTCTCCGCTTCGAAAAACACGGTTGGAGGTTGCTCCTTTGAGCATGACTCTTTCCCCTACTTTCGAGCACCTCCTCTATTCTCTCTTGCATCGTTTTGTGCATGCGTATAGATACACGGCCCGGCTGGTGATGAAAACAAACGAACGTTACACCAACCATCTGCTATGCAGCGCTATATTGATCCAACGCTTTGTTTACGTAAGTCTCTGATTGACAACTGAATACACTGTACTAGATGCGAATACGTATATGGGAAGCAAGGAGAAGCTGCATCAAGGAACGGAATGCGTGTTTCAATGTACTCCCAACATGACATTTTTGTTCACTTAGGCTTCGAACCAGAATCTTCAAAAGCATTAGTTAAGGAAGGGGATAATATCAGATGCCCCAATCACTAATATGCTTAAATGAGTTTTGTCCGAGTGCCGATTATTAAGGACGCAGGGGCCATTGTTCGGGAGAGTACGTTTACCTACGATCAAAGATCTCGACAAGTATGGAAGCTCTGGGCATAAGAACGACAACGTAAAATGAAATTAAAGAGGGCATGCCAATACTCTGGTCATATTTTGTTACCCAGTACATATTTATTTATTCACTTAGTTATTTATTTACATATTTATTTATTTATCAAACTATCACCACCATTAGGCTTTACGGCGGTCTCTTAAGCAGAAGCAGTAAAATTAGATTACTCTTTCTCAACCCTTGTCCCTCACCCATTACAACAATTCACTTTTGTGATGGAATGTCTTCCATCATATTGGTGGATTTTGTAACGGACATTGTTGAGACATGGTGGCTGCTATACTGTGTAGTGCCAGATTGAGTGTAGAAATAACCCGACTTAAGCTTAAGGCGTCCCTTAATTCCTCCCGAGAAAATGGGAAACGGCAATGAATTTACGGGAAGTTTACTATTCCTCCAACAAGGTCCAGAAATAAAAGTGATTCGCAGCACCAGCTGCATATATATATATATATATATATATATATATATATATATATATATATATATATATATATATATATATATATATATATATATATATATATATATATATATATATATATATATACGATACGCGTCTTCTTCGTGCAGAAAAACTACCATGTGAATACGTTCGTGCGATTAACTGCTCTCTAACGGTCGCGCTACGGGCGAGCTGAGTAGATGTCAGGAAAAACGTTCCTCACGTTCTCGGAAGGGCTCACAAAACCATGAGCCCATCATGTTTGCACTATGCACACTAAAATATCAACACTTATAATGAAAGACAAAATGCTTTATTTGAATTGAATATTGGCTGAAATAAAGTGGGTTATAGTGATGCATTATGGAGAAATGTTCATGGTTGAAACCTAAAGTATGCAATTGTAGTGTAACTGTGGAATAACAATGGATAAGAGGCCTGTTGCAAGAAGATGTGACAACGAACGTAGAAACGAAAATCCCCAAAGCACAAAGTCTACTTTCATATAAACATGACAAACGGTTTCATACAACCGTTTAGAAGATTCTGTATTTGCTATTTCTTTTAATGTTGCAAGGGGCAGTCGATATATTAAATCAAACATGCGTTAATCAAACTAGTGTGTGCTCGTGCTGAACACATTCGCATTAGAAACCAGCTCACAAAAGTGGAGACACGAATATGAAAGGCCAAGTGTAGGTGTTATGTTTTTCAGAAATGTGTAAATATCCATATTCTCTTTCGTAGAACATCTGTTCAATATAAATCATGTGCATTGTTGGCATGAATTGTCTTTAAATCTTTTTTTTTGCTATCGTGCTTTGCCACACTGAAACTAGGACGTGGGTAAAGCTGTTCCATAGAGCTTTTTCTCCCTTTCCCTATCACTTACTGCAAAATTGTATGTAGAAAATAAACTCAAATGAATTCAAGTGCAGATAAGAATGCTCAAATACACTTTAAGCGGTTGGCACGAGAGAAAGCAACCGACCAGGACGGCCCCACTCACGCGATCGGAAATAATTGTCCAGGTATGCGGCTGGCCGTGCAGGAGACCCGCCCTATAAACAGCGGTTACCGACACCATCACGTGTGGAGTGTATCTACTTAGCTTCCACACAAAGAGTCAGCATCCCTGTGAAACGCTTCGCTCGCCAAGGCCGCAACGTCTCTGCGAGCGCGTCTCAGCGACGCGTCATAATCACGGCATCCACTCGGTGTACCCGTGACTAAGACCGGTTTTGATTACCGGCCATCAGTAACTCGTTTATTCCGCCCGTCCGAGAGACAATCAATCAACGCCATAGTGGTCTGGTCCAACCACACATCCCTCTCGCTGCTAGGGGGGAAAATAACCATTAAAAAAATGACTTAAGGGAAGTGGAGTTGATTGAAATGCGTCGCTTGTGAGAAAATCAATGCTCAAATTGGTGATGGTTCTTCTTCTTACCATTATTTTGGCCAATTAGTGTAAAGGACTGACTGCTGGTTGAAGCGGGTGCCATGGATTGGCGCGTGAAACCGCCAGGTGGAAATGTATCCGGGAAATGTATCCGTTCATTTTCCTATACACCTAATCGAGCTGGCTGGGCAGCCAGCATATTTTGTCGCAGCCTGTCTGTGTGCGCTTATTATCAGACTCATGAAGGTAATTTATCTCCAATAAATGTGTTCTTGAACAGTACTGTGCCCGGGTATGAAACTTGGCTCTTGCACAGTGATTTGCATCATGAAGATATGAGCAACAATGATGTAATGCGAAATTTGCGCCCGGAAATGTCCATTCACCAATGCAATGTTCACACGTCATGAACTATTCATGCACAAGAAACGTTCATGCAGAGGAAACGTTTCCGCTTTACAAAATATTTCATATTACATTTGTTTACAAAAGGTTATCTCGCAAGAGCCACCATTTGTCCGCACTTGAAATATAGTTGTCGTGAAAGAAAAAAAAAGTGTGACAGATGTTACCAGAAATATCTTGCGATAAATAATCGTGCGAAAAACAATTGTTTATGTCAATAAGTAAATATCGATAGCCCTGTTTCTCCTAATAAGTATAAAATGTGGCTGCCCGTCGAGCAAATGTCGAACGTTATAATGTATTTTGAGCCAGAGTTACATCTATAAAGCATCATTAAATGTATTGGGACACACATGTGGTAACTTTCTAATTGGAACTGCGAAGTATTTCATACCGAGTACATCCAAGACTTGATGCATTTCTGTCCCGGATATGACTTTCGTCAAATGCACTGAAACGTATAGGAAAGAAAATATTACAAAAAAATGACAGTATCTGCTCAAGGCCGGAGAAATGAATGCGATAGCAACCCATCGGATTGTTATCCTATACGTAGGGCTCAGATATTTAGGAACCGTACGAAATGCAGTGAACCCGCCTGAATGTGCGTTGAGCTTCAGCGTTTCTCGCACGCACAACAGCAAGCACGTTCTTCCAGTGCGTGGGCAGGTATGCGAGCCCGCCTCCTTTCAGCACGACTATCGCATTCCGTTGGAGCTGTTCTGCAGGTGTTCGTACGACACACGGTGACATCACAAAGGCCAAAATACATACAGTGCTTTCGCCGGCGTTTGTGAGGCACTTCCTTCTTTGACGACAGACGACGTCGACGATACCGGAGACGGCAGCGAAAAGTACAGTTTCATTGCACTTCACTAAAACTCCACCTCCAACTGTCCTAGACAAAGCCGCGTGTTCTTCGACGCCGGAAGCAGCCGGCTGGTGGGACAAGATTGACGGCTTGCTTGTTCCTTGATATATGGCTCCCACACACACACACACACATCATAGAAGATTGGCTAGTTCCACCTTTCCGTGGAATTATGCTGTTATATTTTTCGTGTTGCATATCTACAACAGAAACATGAATAATTGCTGAAGAATGTATCTTTTTTTAAATTATTTGACAGTAAGTCACTGGTAAGTGGTATATATATATAGCCGCTAGCGACCCGCATAATAGCCCCGCCGCGGTGGTCTAGTCGCTAAGGTACTCGGCTGCTTACCCGCAGGGCGCGGGTTCGAATCCCGGCTGCGGCGGCTGCATTTCCGATGGAGGCGGAAATGTTGTAGGCCCGTGTGCTCAGATTTGGGTGCACGTTAAAGAACCCCAGGTGGTCTAAATTTCCGGAGCCCTCCACTACGGCGTCTCTCATAATCATATAGTGGTTTTCGGACGTTAAACCCCACATATCAATCAATCAATCGACCCGGATAGCATGAGCAGCGCGACAATAGTTTGTTACCGCAGTGCGCTGAAGTGCGAGGAGTTGCTACAGTTCAAATCTCCGGTGGGTGTCTTGCATTCTTTTGTTCTGTTTTTTTATTTTGTTGTGCTTTATTATATGTATATTCATACATATACATACCCGGAACATGGCGGCGACGGCAGAACTAGCCGAGAGTGTCCATATAATTTTTATCGCAATAAAAGTTCCTCCACCGAGAATCGAGTGCACAACCACGTGGTCCACGTCGATTAGTGATGGGCGTTTTACCCGCTGCGCCAGGGCATTGACGCACACTTGCGAAGAACCACAGACACGCCTTATATCTCTCACATATGTGCCTCACATGGTTCTCATGGTTCGCGAGCTGGTGCCGCCGTCTGTGAGCGGTGAAGTTTTGAGCATTGACACAACCTGGCGGTTATAAGGAGCGGTTCGGTGACAATCTGATGAGAGGCTCTCAATGGCTGCAACGAACGCTGGCCATGCTAGCATCGAGATAATTATTTACTTGTTAAAATAATTAGTAACTTTATTAGTTCCTATTTCCAGAGAGCAGTCTTATGGGACAGAGGGTTGAGGGGAGAAATTCAAGTAGGCCTCCTCTCCCCTTTCAGTCCACTCAAGGATCGCCTCCCAAGGAGGAAAAGGAGGAGGAGGAATAAACATTTGTTGAAACAGCATACTACGGTTTCCGTGTGTGGAGGGAGCCCTTATTCCATGGCCCCACTGGCCCGAGCGGCTCGCTCGGCCTGGTCCAAGATATCCCTCTGGCTTCCCAGGCCCTGCCGGGTGAGTCGCACCTCCCACTGAATGTCGGGCTTCGGGCTGTCCAAGCGACTTCCCCACTTCTCACTAAAATTCATTGCTTCAGGAAAGAAGGAAAAGGGTACTTCAGCCCCCTTAAGCCATATGACCTGCTTTAGTCTGCTGTGGCAGAGGAATGAAACCTAATTGATTGATATTTAGAATTTAGCGTCACAAAACCACCTTCCTCAATTCTTTTAACTGCTGTGAAGTTAGTTATCTGAGTCCACTTATATGACCGGTTATTGATAAGGTAGGCCCTATGGTGCATGTATGTGCAATTCTGCTTATGGTGCGTGGTTATGCGCAGATTCTGTTTTCTGTATATTGCAGTTGGTTTGCAATAAACTTTGGTTGTTTGTTCAGGTCTCTGTTCTCGTCTCTTCTTTTCTTTCTTGTCATTTGTGCTGTTAAGCACTTTCTTTGTCTACTACGCCTTCAAGAACTTAGTTAACTTGTGTTATATTTGTATTTTTTCTATTGTAATACTACACTTTCTATGAATGTCTGACTAATGAATACTAACTACACAAAAGGTATATTTTGAGGAAATAATATTATGAGACTTCTTAAGCTGCTAAACATTACGAGAAAAAATTACGAGTTTCGCAGAATCGTCATTTTCGTTCATATTGAGAAGCGATTTGCCCTGTGGAGTGTTCCAAATAAATATGACCTTGAAACCTAAATCGAAAGGAAAAAAAAAGGTATTTTCATGTGCCAATTGTTATAATACATTTTTTTGTTTTAAGGAAGAAAATAAGTTTTGAACTTTCCCATTGATGAAAATAGGAAATTTCAAGGTGGCAGCTGTCGTATGACCAAATGGGAAGATAGGCACCAATGGGAATGCTAAAAAAATATTTTCTTCCTTAAAACAAGAAATTCAATGATGGTATATGAAAAGACGTGTTTATTTGCTTTCAATTTATGTATAAAGGTAATTTTTAGTTGAGCCACCACATGGCATAAATCGTATGTGAATATGGACGAAAATTACGATTTTGTAGAATTTATGATTTTTTCTCATAAAATTTACCAGCTTGATAAGTCTCAAATATTTTTTTCTCAAAATATACCAGATATTCATACAAGCTGCAGTATTGCAATAAAGAAATTGCAAAGATAACACATTTTGGATAAATTCTTAGAATCGTATGTGCCAGTATAGTTGCAATAATATTACTGAGCTTCAAACACCTTACACAAGAACCTTTACTCAACATGTAGACCAAGTTTGGTATAGAACGTACTTTTAAAATAAATTTTTTCACACACACCCAAACGACATCCCGGAAAGTTTCGAAGGCAACCACGTGACCAAACATTTTTTTCTCTTCGAAATATCCTACCATTTCGCTCTTTTCAATACAGTTAGTCAGCACAATATTTTTCGAATGCATTTGAGATGGTCGCCAAAATGGTTGAGCGTTTAGCATGAAATCACCCTAACAGCGTGTCATGAGCACAGAAAAAGTCCTTTGCTTATTAAGCCCTTTATTTACCAAAAGATATACTGAAAGTGCCTCCTCTGAGGCACTGTATAGTGCTGCTTTTTTTAACAGTTCTAAGGCAACTGCACGTGCTATTGTTGTTTACAAGTGCAGCAGCAGCATTAATCTTTTGTAGAACTCGCTATTGGCATAGTTGGTGCATGTTTCAATTGAATATTAGTCAATTTTGCGCCAAAATGACGACCACACAAACGAAGAAAACACATAATTGGAATGGGCACTCATTTGCAATTGTTGATTTCTTGAGGAAACAGGCTGATATAAACCCACTTTTCGTCAACGCCTGTGCAACCTGCTTGGGCCGTCCCTTACCTAATCACGCTGTGGGACACATGATCGCTAGATACCGTGCTTCCAGCTCATACATGATGAGTGAAGTTTTGCTAACACAATTGATACCCCTTTTCTTTTGTGAAAGCCCATCGAAATGGCTCTTGGTGTGAATCCACATGAAGTGACATGCGTTCTTGAATGGGCACCGTCGTTATTTTTTGCCGTAAGGGCGTGTTCCCTCGCTCGATCCTTGACGCAGTGCCTCGTCGTCTGGCTAACATGTCTCTTTCTGCACGATAGGGGTATCTTGTAAACCAATTCAGTGGCAGACTTCGTGAATGGCAACGCATGCTTCTTTTTACAGCCTTTCAGCTGCTCAGCATGATTTTCTGCGATGCACCGCCGCAATTTCGCTAGTTTGTTAGGGGCACGAACATCATCAGTACTTCATGCCGACTCGTCACCTTTTTAAGGTTGTGTGTATGAATATATGGTATATTATGAATATATGGTACAAACAGCTGCTAGTGAGCACCCGTCCTGTCCATGTGTTTTCTTTTTGCGGTCGTGGTTTCGACGAGAAATTGACTATTCAATTCAGGCATTTATGTCTATTTACAGCACATGTTTAATGTCTGTAGCACAATATTACATGATATTTTCGTATTCTTATTTGCATGTTCAAGAGAACAGCAGCCATGCCAATTCTGTCAATTGGATACAATTTCCGAATTTTGCACAAAACCATTATGAAATGCCCAACCAGCCTCAATTATTTCTCTGTATTGTTAATTTTATCAAGAAACATAAAATCCATTATTCAACTTAAGTTTTCGCATCACCATTCAATTGATTGATGTGTGCAGTTTAATGTCCTAAAGCCACCATTTGATTATGAGACGCTTTAGGGGAGGGCTCCAGAAATTTCGGCTGCCTGGGGTTCTTGTGCACCCAAATTTAAGGAAATGGGCCTACAGCATTTCCGCCTACATGAAAAATGCAGCTGAGTACTTTGGCGACTAAACCATCGAGACGGGGTCATCATCATCCAATCTAATGCAGATGTGCCAACCGTAATTATAACTTTTAATTGACTATATCCTAACCTCACGCGCAAAAGAAAAGAGTAGAACGGTTTAAAAGAAAGTTCTCCCCCCCCTTTCTATGTTGTCCATAACGCTTTTTAAGTCGCTTTTGCCAGGGTACGCTTTCGCTCTGCGGAAAAGTGCTTTTTGATTTGGAAGTGGCTCGCTGTCACAGGACACAAAGTATTTTTTCCCTATATTACTCTGTCATGCAGATGCCATGCAATAACGAGTACTAGTATAAGTGCTGGCCGTCTTTCAGAGTGATTTATGAGGTTTTTGCAGCCTTAAGCGACGATAAAGAAAATCGTATGCCACTTTTTTTTTCGTCACCCCCTTGAGCTCCTCCTTTACGAATATCTGGAATTTCTGGGTCGCCTGTCAAACAGTTTGACAAGCTCGCCAAATGCTACTGCGAGTTTTACACCCGTATTTTAGAATGTCCCTTCTCTAAATGCTTCACCTTTACTTGAGAAAATTGATTCTAGCGCAGTCTCTAGGCAGAGCAGGTCACACAATATCAGGGATAATCTGCTGCGATTCTCAAGAAATGCAGCGTCACTTTTAGACAAGCGGTGCCGCTGTGCTCAGCTAGTACAAGTGAAGGATGAGATTCGTAACGAGGAGCGTTCATATATAGGGAGGATAGCATTGTTTGCACTGTGGGACAGTTCAAGAATGCTTTTGTTGAAATAGCAGTGCTCTCGTGTATTTTGAATGAATTGGCGTATGTCAAATAATTTCTACATATACTTTTTTGTGTGATTCAGTCTGATTTGTTGTATTACTGTAAATTTGGAGCCCCACCACGGTGGTCTAGGGGCTATGGTACTCGGCTGCTGACCCCCAGGTCGTAGGATCGAATCATGGCTGCGGTGTCTGCACTTCCGATGGAGGCAGAAACGCTGTAGGCCCGTGTACTCAGATTTGGGTGCACGTTAAAGAATCCCAGTTGTTTAAAATTTCCGGAGCCCTCCACAACGACGTTTCTCATAACCATATGGTGGTTTGGGGACGTTAAACTGCACATATCAATCAATGCTGTAAATTTGAAATTTCAAGCTCAAAACTACTGTGTTTGTTTTTCCTGAAACCTGCTCCAAATTTAAATTTTCTCCCTGGAAAAGCAAGATATGATGCTCCAAAATATTGCTACAAATAATAGCTTGGCTGCTCCACCTCTGCTAGCTGTAAGTGGTTACTCTTTCGCCCAGCTTTTGTGTGTCTATTTTATGTTCTTTGATGTTGCATTGTTTCAGGGGGACATACTATGTGGTGCACTTGATATTATACATCTTTAAATCAATTGTTCTGCATTGTTAGTATCTAGTGACACTGTTATGCTATTGTAATTTTGCCTATTGTTTTGACTCCTGTATTATTGTTTCTCCAGTATTCTGAATGTCTGAACACACAAGGGTTATTGCGAAATGAAAATGCCATTTTAAGACTGTTTTGTCATTACATTCAATAGAATACCACTAGCCTCCCATAATATGCATAAGGCATGCCACAACACATGCAAACTGTGGCATATCAATGTGGTAATTGTAGTGTGCATTGATATATTATTTCAGTATATTGGAGAAATAAGGCATGCTGCATTGCACTACTCTTCCTGCTGTTTGTATGCTTCACTGCACTGTGCTTTTGTGCTGCATTGAAGCGTGTTAAAATTAGTTCTTCATTTTTAAGTGCAAATAAATGCTCTTTTGTTGTACTTTGATATGCATGCATTGGTCGTCAGAGCTCCATGCCGTACCATTGACGTCTGATTTCCGGTCTTCTTTTGTAGCAAATGGCATTCTGCTCTGCACAATTGAAAAAGGCTTTTGATTACGGTACAATTAGTGTCTGAATCGTGTATGTGCTCTGTGCCTAATAAAATAAAGCTTGATTTCAATTTGCACAATGGCATGACTTTGTGAACGTTGTGTTATGTGTGGCAGCTCATTTTGAGGGATGCATTTGCATAAAGCTAGGATTACGTGTTATATGTGAGAGCCTTATATGCCGTGCTTCATATATGCACCATAAAAGCTGTGCTAGGGCCAGGATTACCACACTGTGGCAGGAGCCACTACAATAGAACATCTGCACATGAAAGGTCTAGCTAAAGGCTAAGCTTTCACGTGCTTCCACAGGGGCCTACTGGAAAGGGGTAACTTTCGAATTATGGTATTTTTTGCATGGGTGTTGGGGCATTATTCAGCATGAACACCCCCGCACCCTTTTTGCTGTTTGAGCAATTACACCCCTACACTACTTTTGTTTTTTAAAGGTGTTAGGGTGTCATAGCAATATTACACCCTTACGCCCTTAAGATTATTTGGGTGTACATTCGCTTTTACACCCTCACTCCCTTAAGGCCACTTGGGTGTAAATTTGTCTTTACACCCGAAAAAATGTTTATGCCATAAGGTGTAAATTGGGAAATCCGCCCCACGGTATAGGTGTAGTCCTGCTTGATACACCCATTTCGTGGGGTGCAGGGGTGTGAGTTATAGACACTATAAAACACCTATATGGGTGTAATTTGGTTTACAGTGTACGATTATGACAGACCTCGTCATAGAGGGCTCCGCGAATTTCTACCACCTAGGGTTCTTTAGGGGCATGAAACCTACAGGAGGTAGAAGGGTAACTGGAGAGATGAATACTGTGGAGGAGGGAAAAGGAAGGAAAGAGGCAAGTCTTCGCTGTCCCCCCAGAATTTATTACACACCTGCGCGGGGGGTTTGAGCATGAGTGGTAGAAATATTTTAGGCTGAAGGAAAAGTTGCCTACTTTGTCATTTACTTCGTGCAGCTTCCGCATCCACCGAATGTTTTACCCCACTGCCTATTGCTTCGAGAGCGATAGCAGCGACTAATACAACTGCATAACAGTGGCTACCACGTCGACGGGTGAATGCCGTGCCTTGGTAGAGTAAGACAGAGGCCAGCGGGATATGAAACGTCTTAACGGATGCACGCTTAAAACACCTAACTTTTTCTTCCTGTGTTGCTCAAACACAGTGTGCGAGTGCATGCATGAGCACAGGCTTGTAGGTTACCCTCTTACCCTTGATCGAACACCACTTGATTACCTTCTTAACGACGACGTTACCCTCCTCAACGATGACATATACAGGACCAAGGTTTATTATGTGTTAGTTATATTTTTCGTCTTTTTTTATTTCTTTGAATTTTTTATTCTTTCCTTTCATGGGAATATGCCATCCACAGCTAATGTCACTGACGCCATCACTGTGTGTTCTGAAACACAAAATCCTTTAGAACATCAAGTTAAACTTCGCAGCCTGGTTTTCTGAATATTATGACCACGAGCATAAGGCACAGACGGCTAGATAGACATGTCTCGATAAGAGTGTTCTCAAATTAGTAAGAAATATTTTGCGTCGATAACCTATCAGTGGTGACGAAGTTACTGTCTTATTAACACGAAGGTAGAGCACAAGGCATACTTCTGGCACACATTTACAGACCGGCCGGACCTTCACCTTGCCTATTGCACTGTCTGCAACCTGAAAGCATAACGCCTTCACATCAAGTTTAAACTTTCTTATTTTCTTTGCTCCCTCAAATGTCGCATAAACAAGGACTGCTGTGATTTGGTCGCCGTAGTTGTTTTCCCAACAAGCTCACTCTCTATCTTTCAACTTTTTTTTCCATTTCGACCTTCGTAGGAGAAGGCACGATGCATATTCATGGTTGGCGCGCCCTCCTTGATTATCACCTGCAGCGACACCTTGTGCCGTGGTGTGTGCGAGGCCTAACTTCTCTCACGTCGTGCCCCAGGGGCTAATCGCTTCTTCGCGCTGTTATACCCTGAATGCACGACGCGTGCTATTAAGAGCAGCCACTTGCTTCGCTGCATCAGCGGCAGCGCTGATTGAAAATTTATCTCCTAGATAGACATGTACACACTGGAGGGCACGCCTGGTCTTGCAACAAAATAAAAAGAAAGAAAGCAAAAGAAAGAGGCTACAGGGCATCTGAGGGCGTCGTGTTCATTTTATCCTTTCTGTCCTATACGTTTTTGGTTTTCTCTTTGTGCCTTGTCAACCCGTTAGTGGCTCCCTAGTCTTACTTGGCTTCGACCTCCGTGCATGAGCGTTATATGATTATTAGTAGGCTGTCGTTTCTTATATATCCAAATAATCTTCGCTGCGTGTTGTTTCTTCCGCAAAAGTCAGCCGCATGGGCGACTGCAATTTAACTAATTAGTGCGCATACGTCAACTTCGCAAACTGAGTGCTGTATGCAGTGGTAAAAAGTTGTAAGGAATCCTCACGTCATGAAAAAAAGATTCTCATTGTTATCAGAGGTTCTGTGATCCGGCGGTTATATATCGTTTGGTATTAAAAAGGTGGGACCGTGTGAATACTACCATTATTATTGTGCAGGGGGAGCTTCCTCAACATCTCCTGACACACACACAGACACACACACAGAAAAAAGAAATATGGCACAGATGTCTAAGCCCAAGGCATTTGATTCATCTTTTTTTCCCGGGTATACTTATGTTCAATAATAATAATAATAATAATAATAATAATAATAATAATAATAATAATAATAATAATAATAATAATAATAAATAAACTTCTGCTCTCCTGCTAAGTCGATAGATAGATAGATAGATAGATAGATAGATAGATAGATAGATAGATAGATAGATGCTAAAAGTGCTTGCAGTAAGCAAACAAGTGGTTGACATTTATAGATACATTCAAATAGAATGCAAAGGCTTGGCGCCCGCACAGCGGGTTTCTTACACCAATCTCGAAATATTTAACGTGTCACAGCCTTACACACCAGAGAATATCTCGAGGTATTTCCCAGCATTCCAGCTTTCTAATTTGTCAAGAGCTCAGGTTAACTGCATGCGGCCTCCTAGCCGAATGATTTGCTGACTGCTGCAGAATGCTTAGCAATTATTAAACATTGCTTGTGGTGTTGTCTAAATAAAGAATAGCGTAGGTTAAATCAAGGGCAATGTTGGCAGTATCTGTTTTACCATTGATTAGTATTTGTTGTGATGTTGACAAAATGAAGGCTAACATAAGTCAAATGAAGGCTAATATTTACAATAGACTTCATGGCATTGATTACTATCAGTTGTGTCGAATAAATCCAACCTAGCAGAGCCTAAATGAAGGATAATATTGTGCAGTGCTATCTAAATGTTTCGATGTGATTTCTAACGTTAGCCAGTGTATATGCTTGTTAAAACAGCAAATGCCATTTAGTAAGTCAGTGTTTCCTACCTGGGCAAAACATTGAATAGTTCTGGCTAATTTGTGAGCTGCCCACTGTGATGCAAACAACAGATTCTATAGGTTCAATCGAGCCACATACACTACGTCCCATCGGTGCTAAAATGGTCATACTCGGACGAAGCCATTATTGATGCGCGTATATCATGTATCAAATCCACACTAGGAAATTTTGTTACCGTTAGCACAGAGAAGCTCCTCCAACTAGGGGGGGGGGGGGGAGCGTGAGTGAGCTGTGGCAGCCCTTGGCTACATCACTGGCGCATGCATGGAAACCCGGCTACGAAATAGATCAAAATAGGGTGAAAATATTGAAAATAAAGGGAAAAGAATTGGATTTTTGAGCTATCTTAATTCTCTGACAATTCATACAACGGCGCACATTTTCAATGTAGTAACGGAAACTTCCTCCACACTTACGTTCCTACATCCTATTTTAAATTATACATAATAGGGCCGTTTGCATATTCATTTTTTGGACTCCTGTGCGGAAACTGAAACGATCTGCTTTTATGTGAACATTCATGGTCTGTGCTCATTTTAACCCCTTAGGCTCGAAATAACAACCGCAACAAAGAAAGAGAGAGGGGACAGTAGCACTGCCAGCGGCCGTGGCAGAGGCATCGCATGTGTAGCGAACTGTGGCACACCGCCGGTAACGTTTATTGCGACTTTTCGCATTGTGTAGTCTGCAGAAGTCCACGCGCCTTAAGCCAGAGCAACACAGCGCTGTTCCAAAATGAAAATACCGCGAAGTCGCGGTGAGAAACAACACATCCAACCGCCAGCTTTCTTTCGCCAGAGCGAGTCCAGATCACGTGATCTAACCTTGCACGTCACAGCGATTGCAGTGCTCGCGCCTCCAGTGGTACGTGGGCCTGACGCCCAAGATCATATGATTCCCAGCGCACATGGGAATCAATGTAAATCCTAGCAAACCCAGTCCGAATGAACTACAGACCCTTTCGCTGTTTACAAACAAAAATGCTGGACGATTTCTTGTTTTGTGCACCTCCAAGCAAACCCAGTCCGAATGAACTACAGACTCTTTCGCTGTTTACAAACAAAAAATGCTGGATGATTTCTTGTTTTGTGCACCAGCGTAGCCTTGAAGCATTGGTGGGAACGAATGCTTCAGCGAGCAACCCGCTCGATTTCAACACTTTGCTCACCTTTTTCTGACCAAATGTTTCAAATGCACTTGCTTCTAAGCTACACGCAACATTATAGGAGTGAGTAGTTAACTTTGAGTGCCTTCCTTTTAGCAGAATGAGGAAAAAGAATTTTTCCTTACACTGGCACAACTGAAAAAACAAGTTTTCTGCTTCAGCTTTACAGTGCTAATTGAAGTAACTGCAAGTTTCTTGAGAAACAACACGTGCTGCCGCTATTGCTAAAATTAGTACTTCATGACCAAGTGCGATGGCTGTCATTCTGCGGTATTCCCATGACGCTATAGGCAATCCGGGATGGAAGCATAACTCCCACCCATTACTCTGTTTTCACGTAATAGTGAAACACTACCAGCTTGGGCACAAAAAATCCTTGCTCCCGCACTCAAAGCTCACTACGCCTCATTATTCCACCCTTGGAATGCTACAAACGGGATCTTTCCCGTCGAGAGGAAGGTTCAGTCGCGTTGCTCCGGACATCCATGCACACTGCCCTGAGTGCCTTAAACGGTATCGCTCGCTAGCTCACATACTCTGGCAATGTTCAGCGTCACAAAATGACTCTTTTAATAATGAAGAGAACTGGGAGGAAGGCCTCAAAAGCGGCGATTTCCATGGACCACAAAGGGCTGTCCATAGGCCCGTGAACGGGTAGAGGACCATGCATGGTCTTCCAGCCCCAACACGGTCGTGGTCCGCAACTACCACTGTGAAGTCCCTTAGGGGTCAAACTAGGCATTCGGCTGACTGGCTATAAGCTCGATAATCACTTTGCATATGCATTATAAATCTCAGTCGGTTATTCTACATCATTCTTCCTTTCTTTTGTTCTTAACCCATCTTCATTGGCCCACTGTCGTGTTAGCAGGTTTTAGCTGGCATGCGCGTGATTTTCAGGACAAGTCTAATCTTCCCAGGTCATGCATGCAACGCTGTTACACACCAGCTATGGTCTCAGTTTCCAGCGGCCAATTATGTCCCCTAGTTCGCCCGCCACACCACTTTTCAACCTCCTCTCTCCTTTATAGCCACAAGATACGTCGTCCCACGAGTTTACCGGAGGGTGATTCAAGCACGAAGCCTGCCATTTTTACTGGCGTCTCTTTTAGGCAGATTATGTCCTAGATATCATTTCCTTGTGTACAGACCGTCCACCGGGGTATATTTCGCAATCGTCTACGGTGAACGAAGCGAAGGCCTCTGGCGTTTTGTATGCAACGTGCGCAGAGTGAATAATGAAGTCTCGCTCTGATCAGAATGACTTTATTAATCACGCCACGCGCACAAGAGGTGCCTTAATGAAGGCGTTGGCTATGTAACTCTATATACATTATTTTCATTGCTATAGCGAGTGCTTTAGTTACTATAGTGGGATCGCTCGGTTCTCGGAGCCGGCGCAGTGCAGGTATGGGTGGGACCAGGCAACTTCGGGCATGTCTGCATACAGACCATACGACTACAAATATCCTAAAAGGCTGAACTCAGGCTTCGTAAAGATCTCTCCTGAATAAGTAATGTATGAAAGTTTTTTTGGCTACCAAGGACTATTTTGCCAACATGGACCCAGTTTCGTAGGGTTCCTTATTACGCACTAGTCAAAATAGGCCATGCAAGGCATGCAGTGGTGACGTCAACAATTTACGTATACAGCTTGCACTTGTGAGAAGTCGTTATTATACAGCAGCAACATTGTAATACATCGTGCAAGCGGCTACGTGAATGCGAGGTCACCACTTCGAGAACAATTTCCTTGAGGCTTGCGTAGAAGGTTAACCGCCGTCGGCTGATCAGATTGCACGAGAGGTTCTTGCGACTCGTTGATCAATTGCTTCTGTTATTTGTAGCGTCAAAGAGGACAGGTTACTTTACGAGCTTTATAGAGAACATGCTTCAAAAATCGTACCCTGCTGCGCACCCAATCTCCTTACAACTAAGCGAGAAAAATTAAGCTTCCTGAGTAGAGTGTAGATACAACAAAGTATAGGGCGACAAATAAAGGGAAGTTTATTGTACACATACCTTGTACATACACAAATGAAACATCGAAAACAAGTAAAGAGTGTGTGCATCTTACAAATGTGCACCAAAATCTGATTGATCACTGGGTATCCAAATGTTACAAGTGAAATGAAAATTTATGTGAATCAAATTATTCACAATTGACAGAGAACCACATAAGCATGCGTGCTAGAGTGGGCGCATGACTAGTACGAAACAACTGGAGTTCAGCTGTCCCTACCTTACTCTAAAAAAACGCGTGTGCTTTCATCGAAGGAAAGCCTCTTCGCCGTGTGTTCCTAGCTGCTTATCGAGGTATAATTCCACACAATGAGCCATATTTTCTGGAGTGTGGGGAGGCGCCTCTATGAGGCTTGTGCCGTACTTCCACTAAACAGCGTTGCCTCCACAGTACGTACAAGGTCGCTGTAAAGAGCAGTCTTGCTAACAGCCCACGTTCTGCTCGCATGCGCACTGTGCGAAAGCCATAGAGGCGTTGTACAATTAGCCAGACACCTTTCGCCGCCGAACACTGAAACAGAGCATGTTGGGCCATCGTTCTTTTGCCGCAGTTTGGACAGCGGTCATTTGGAACGACTCCCCAATGTGCTAACCCGTCACGCGTAGGCAATACCCTCCACCTTCTCAACAGTCAAACTCGCGCACCTGGTGAGGTACGCGATTGCAAAGGCATTGTTTCCATTTTTCTGGGCAGTATGATGTTTCTTCTTTTTTTGCAGAGTGTGCTACTTGTCACCACTTCGCTTATTTTATGTGATGAAACATCTTCCAGACTGCATAAACCTATTGATTCCACTGTTCGTTTCAAGCGACTGGCAGCTCTGTAAAACTTAAGCGGAAATTCTGCTCGTGGTCCAATATATGGATTTGCCGTGATAGTTCCTTTTAGTGTACTGCTCCAGTACATCAAGAGCCTGTGCCCGGAGAGTTTTCGTCATCGAAAAGCTTCTGTCTTGTTTTTGCAGCCAGCGCTCTCGTGAATGTTGGTATGTATGGGAGATCCTTCGCAGGCTTCCACGGTTTGTAGGAAGCTGTAAAAATTTCCTCTGTACTTTTGCTGATTTTCCTCCCTAGCCCTTTGTATCCAAGCGGCAACAAATGTTGCCATTACATAAATTGGCGCTAAAAATCCCGTGTGAGTCGCCCAATATTGAAATTTCGTTTTTTAATTTCGCGCTATATTGAAGTTTCAAAATATGCTAACTAGATGGCGCTACATGTATTGACAACTCCACCACAACACAAAGAAGAATGGCGTCTTCCTCAAAATGCCCGCCATGGTAAGTACCTCCGCGTTACAGTGATATCTCACTATTTATCTGCTATTTCTTCCTTTAAAATACTTCTGGTGTAATAGAGGAATTCACAAGGAATATTTTGATGTCAATTGCTCTAGGAAAAACCCATTAGAAGTATTTATTTTTCGTCCGTGCTGTGTTGCGTACACATATGTTGCCGTCAGGAATACGGGGCTCCTGAGTTTCACGAATTGGTCTGTGGGGCTGCTTTTCGTTCGCTTCGTTTTATAAAACGCCGCGGTTTGCCACAAAAATTTTGGTTTCTAATGCAACACAATATCTCTCTGCAGGCGTGGATTAACGGACACCGAAATCCAGGGAATTTTGTTCGACTGGCCAAGTGGGAGCGAATGCTCCGATTTGGAAAGCTCCGACGATGACCAGGCGGAAAGGACAGCAAGTCAACATTGTAGTGGGACAGATTCGTCTAGCTTGTCAGACACTGACGGTCTTGATGTCGAAGAGTCCACTACTGTGAAGAACAAGATAAAAAAGACCTGGCACTGGGTAAAGAAGGACCTTGACATCAACGAAGGCTTTCCTACTAGCATTGTAAGTCCAAGAGTCTCTACGGCAGAGGCTAAAACGCCTTTGAGTATGTTCTCTAAGCTGGTAGATGAGGATTTGATCGAACATCTGACGTTCGAAACAAACCGATTCCGGGTCCAGAGCAACCGCACGAGAGTAAAACCTGTGACGCTTGAAGAAATGAGGAAATTTCTCGGTATGATCCTGTACATGTCTGTAGTGTCCATGCCATTCAGGCGCATGTACTGGTCCCGGTTATTGCGCCAATCCCACATTGCGGACTGCATGCCAAGAAATTGCTTTGACGAAGTGATCTCACTTTTCCACGCGTGCAACAACGACACCGAGAAGAAAAAGGAAGAAGATGGCTACGACAAGCTTTACAAGGTCCGTCCGTTGCTCAGCCGGCTGAATTATAATTTCCAGGGTGCTGCAGAAATGGAAGATTGCCTTGCCGTAGATGAAATGATAGTACCATTCAAAGGCCGACACAGCCTCAAGGTGTACATGAACAAAAAGCCTAGAAAGTGAGGCTACAAAGTGTGGACACTGGCTGGGAGATCCGGCTATGTGTACAAAATTGAGCTTTACGGAGACAATTTAGTCATTGACCCAACGGATTTGTCAAATGACATCGGAGAAAGTGGAAAAATTGTTGTGCGACTCTCTGAGGGCTGTGAAGGGAAAGAAATATTTTGTGACAACTTCTTCGCTTCAGCAGATCTAGTTGAAATGAAGCGTCGCGGATTGGAATGCACAGCAACCATGAGAAACGGCAGAATTGGACGCTGCCCCCTAAAAACAGAAAAATGCCTGAAGGGGGAAGGCCGTGGATCCTTTGATTTCCGATCAGAAAAAGACAGTGGCATTATTATTTGTCACTGGCATGACAACCGCAGCGTCATGATTGGATCGAATACCCATAGTGTAGGTCCTGTGGGCGTCTGCCGGCGATACGACAAAAAAGCAAAAACATACACCGAAGTTTCCCGACCGAGCTTGGTAAGAGTATACAACCAAAGCATGGGTGGTGTCGACAGAGCAGACCAGCTGCTTTCTTTCTACCGCAATGAGTTGAAGACGAAGAAGTGGTACCAGAGGATCATTTTTCACTTGCTAGACCTTGCTGTTGTGAACAGCTGGTTGCTGTACCGCGCCGTAAAGGATTCGGAAATCCAGCTCGCAGAATTCAAGCTTCAGGTCGCCTTTGGGCTAATGAAGTCGGAAAAGTCACACGAAGCGCCCCTCCATGACTGTACTCTGACCGAAAATTGGCTGTCGAACCGAGCTTCGGATGTAACCACTTTCGTCAGGTATGATGGGGTATATCATCTGCCTGTCAAAGTGCCACAGAAAAGTGCCCCAAGGTGCAAGCTACCGCAGTGTTCACGGAGAACAAGGCTCCAGTGTAAGAAGTGTAAGGTGTACCTGTGCGTCGAAGAAGATGGACCAGCAAACTGCTTTGAAAGGTTCCACACTGAGTGACTTCGTGTTCCTAGCGTACACTTATGTGTACGTTCTTTTTCTTCAATAAATAAGGTTTTGTTGAAGGACACATATTTTTTTGTGTTATTTGGGACATTTTAATAGAGAGTCAGCCAATAAACGCTTGCTGTTGTGCCTACGAACAGCATGGGATACAAAGCGCTAGAGGAAGGCTCTCGCAATGGAGGCGAGGCGTCCTGTTACACGGCGAGGTAGAAGGGGCAATGTGTGCTATGTAAAACGTAAAAGCGCATGCCTGTGTCTTGATGACTGTTCCTTTGCCGTTAGTGACAGGTTAAAATGAGATGCTGATACGACATCGGTGGATCTTCTAAGTACATCATCCCAGGCCCTTTCTGAGGTATCTCCTTCTTCAAAGCAAATGCCTAACACCTCAACAGCTTGAACGTTTTCGACGTTTCCCGGCAATTGTTCTCTGAAGCCTCCAAAGCGCAATGCCTTACATTTGGTGATGTTTAAAAGAGCACTAGACAAATAGGAATACTGAACAAAAATTTCAGTGTTGGTGTACATGAAAGTGTACAGTGAGGGCGTAAAGAACGCGTTAAAATTGCCCAGTGAAAACCACGTGAATGACCCACTGTGAGTACGTATATGCACCGGACATGAGCGAAGCGGGTGAGCGACGTTTGTCACGTGATCGACCCGAGTGGCGTTCAATGTGAAAATACTCTTGGGAAGATGTTTATACAGCGACGCAGCCGCGTTCTCAGGGGAAATAAAAACTTGAGGACCCGTTGTGTTGTAGTTGGGTTAACGATATGCACACAGGGGTAAGATGTGTGGCAGGTAGGCTTTAACAGCGTATCGGACAATCGTCAAAGCCACTCCCATATCCGCGGCTCAAGCTTTGAACTCTGCCCTTCACGTTTCCGAAGCACTGTGTTAGATGCACATGAACACAATTAAGTGGGCATCGTCAATACTACTGGAGAGTGCAAGCCATGCGGTTTCTCTTTTCAAATCGCGTCCCTTTTAATGAGTGCATATCGTGTACCAATCTAGTGTGCTTGTTTATGAATTCTTTCTGCAAGATTCTGCATAAGCTGTGTCAAGCTGTAAATTGTCTACTTCGGCCTTGTATTGCGTACTTCGGGCTAAAGCGTTATCTTTGTTGTAAATCGGCGGTATTGAGATGTGCCGCTAAATGCGTCAACGTTGGTGCATCCACGTCAAACAGGGCTCTGGCTGCTAAACACAAATAAATACACATTGTGCAAGCTCTCATACGTCAATCTACAATAAACTTTAAACTACACTCTTGTGAATACACGCTTCTATTTTGCATTGTGTCAACTCTATAGGGGCGGACGGTTCACTCATGTTAATAATGAGGCGTTGTATGAACAGTATAAGCAATGTCTTCGTGAATGCCGCTTGCTTGTTGGTTCAACGTATTCCATGCAGGTTTGCTCAGCAGACTGCACTGAGAATCTCGTAGTTGCATCCCGCGATTGTCCGAGCCCAGTCAGAAGACATTCACCATGTACTGGGCCTCCCACATGCCTCCTACAGTCCCACCTTTCTGAGATATAACCGACAAGTTAATTTCAATTTGTTTATGCCTCTCGACTAGGCATTCTGCCGTTGAAGAGGCGTGGTAAACAAAGTTCATGCATACACCACACACTAAACGAAAATGACCTGAAATAACCTCAAAAACTGGGTAAACCATTTGTCCTCTAGCGCACTACCTTTCCTGGTTTTTTTTTACCACCTACTATCGAGGTAAAAATTTACTCTCGTGCTAACTGAGTTTTTGAACGTAGAGAGAGTAGTAATTATTTACCCCAGTGAGGTTTTGAGTCAGTATAGAGAGAGTAAATTTTTACTTCCTTCAGAAGGTTTTTGAGGTGATTTCTGAGATTTATTTCTGGTGGTAAAAATAAAAATTCAAGGGTGCATTCGCCCAAAGTCGACAAATTTAGTAAATAGCAGAATTAATTGAATTTAACAAGCGGCAGAATTGTTGACACATAGATTCACATACAAACACGCACACACAACAAATGCAGAATAATACACCACTCGAACAGACTCCACGCGTTGCTCGACTACACTTTGACAATCCGGTATATATAGGCACGACTTTTTGACCGGCCGTGTAGTACAGGTAGGAGAGCTCTTTTTTTTTGCATCGATTAACAACAACGGTTATAGGTGCAAGCGTAAACTTAAACTAGGCTGCAGGGCACTATATGTCACACCGACCTTTTATAATAAATCTACCCGATCTCACATTTTTGATTATCAAATATTTACTTGGCATACCGGGCTCATGGCCCCACGCGTGTTAGCACTGCTGATGCACAAGTCCATAGAATATACCAAAAGTACGCACAAACCATGGTAGCTCATTGATTTTCATTGAGCGACGGTGCACAAACACAGTAGCAGCACGTATTCCTCACAACGGGCGTAGAAGAGTGGTCCACGCCTGCATACAAGCTGCTTACCGACGGCGTGCTAGGCCTTTTCGAGGAGCACGGTTATCCGATGATATACAGCTGGCTATCACGGAACACATATCCTGTGCGAATTTCGTCGTCATTTCAGACACAAATGAACACGTGACCGCTATCTTACGGGGACGGGTCGGTGTATGCATACTTCCAACGAAAGACCACCGTCCGGGTTTTCTTCGTGCTCACCGGCAGCCGCTTGTTGGTTCCGTCTGCCTCTTATCGGCTTCGTGCTATATGTTTGAGAACAGTTGGTGCATGAGGCGGGCGATTCGGGCAGCACTTTACTCGTGCAGACATCGCCTGCTGTGGAACAAAATATATGCGATGTTTCTTTCACCGGCCCCGGCGACACACTCCCACTGGTCACTGGCGGCCGCGGCTCGGTGCCGACGACAGAGTGAAGCAGTTTGCTTATTGCTTCTCCAGTAGGTCAGTACGGACAATGACACCAGATTGATTTTGTTACCACTGGCAGATCTTCGCGATTCGGCTCGGAAGCGAGATATCCGCGACGTGCAGGTGCGGAGGCGCTCGGAAGCGCACGGTTGCTCGACGATGTAGAAAACACGTGGCATCCATCAGCCCAACCAGACACACAGATACCGAGTTTATTGCACTATCTGCCTCTAAGGCCACCGCCGAGCAAAAACCAACAATTTGCGAAAATATGCTGGACAACTTTCCACAGCAGGTTTCCTTTTTTTTTTTTTTTTGGGAACACCCCCCCCCCGCCCCCCGTCTTTTTTTTTTCGTTCACAGAATGCTGTTCTCGCTTGTTGTGCTTATGCTGCCCCCAGTTCCAGTAAAAGTGCGTCGACTCGAGGTCATTCCTGAGACACGGCGATGCCAAAAAAAAAACAAAAAAAAAAACATCTGTGGTCTTCGCGTACCTTCAGGATTCACTGAGAGTGTCACAAGGGGGGTATTGGGCAAAAGCCGCCGAAGCAGCTGCACCTTGCAGTCACGTAGTAATACACTTTGAAACGCAGGTTAAAAATCACGTGATAGGAAACACCCTACGTGGGAAAACTGGATTTTGACATCCTTTTACTACTTGCCTGAGAGGTGGTGGCAAAACTATATCATGTACCATCTTTTACTCCTACACGAGGTAGTAATTTTAAACGCGAGAGAGTTTTCAGAGGTAATGAGCCGCAAGAACCCCAAACTCGGATAGTTTTTGCTTACAGTGCAGGTGGCGTGCCTTGGAGAGACTTCGCCGTGCTTTTGTAATTGATGGTGGAGTATAAGTGCCGGTCCCCGAGGTAAAATGTCCTAATAATACAGTAAGGCGTTATCTTATTCAGCAGCTATATAGTTTAACCTAATTAACGCTCTCGTATTTCTAATTGAGCGGATGCGCGCTCCTAACTTCCGGTAATAAACATCATCATTTTATTACTGGGTGTTATTTATTTTTCTGCCTATTTGATGCTTTGCTTTGAAGTGAAACGTATATATATATATATATATATATATATATATATATATATATATATATATATATATATATATATAATGCATGGAAACAAGACAAGCGTGGATAAAGGAGCAAACAGATTATTAAGTCTGTAAACGTGAACTCAGTTTTTATTTCTTCGTCACTCAAGTGTTATGAAGGGGCCCATACAGTGCAGTTGTTAATTACCCACTTTAGTACCACATGATTATCAAAGCTTTTAGATATACGTCTAACTTCCACAAACGTGTGCAGCACTAAGCGAAAAGTCCGTTTTAGTTACCTGCACTATCCAGAGGAGGCTGCCGAAATTTTCTTTCATATTTTATTACTCTATTTGTTAGTTATCGCGTGCAGTTTATTGTACACGGTGTCGAAATTAGTACGCAGCTCTTGGGCTATCAATGAAATGTTTGGCTCAATAACCCTTCCAAGATTATGTCCTAAGTTCCTAAGGTAATATAGCGCATTCATCTAAGCCGCTAAGGCTTTGCACAATGTCTATAGATTGTCTATAGAGAGCTTGCAATGTCTATAGAGAGCTTGCGCAATGTCTATAGATTTTTCACAGCTAAAGCACCAATTGCCGTGAACATATAACGTCGTTTTTTTTTTACGCAGATATTTTCGTTTCTTGCTGTGCAAATCTTAAGTTTTGTTCGTTTAAGATGTTGCAGTGCGGGACAGACGCGGTTGACCACAAGGCTCAGCCTAAAGGAGTTTCGCCTCTAAAACGAGGTTTCGGCTCCGGTACGGGAGCCTCGTTCACATAAAAGTGGCCCAGCGATGCGGGCTTACGTCCGTGTAAGTACTAGGCCAATACGCTTATTGGTGGGAGATACTGGTATCATGTCTGTACAGTGTTTCCTTCGTAGTCTTCACAAAAAACAGTTTCCGACATTGAAGGGAACACCAGTTCTTAAACCTGTGAATAAAGTGGTCTTCGCACAGTCAACGTTGTCATTAGATGAACGCATGTGTTCTGCAACTGCGTTAGACACGATGTCTTTGTTCTGACGTCATTCACGTGGTATTCCAGCTGTCTCTCGAAATTTTCTCTCTCTTCTATACAAAGGTGTACACACAGTCTGCGCACAGAATTCTCAAAACGTCTGGTCACTTGTCTTTTTTGAGCTAGTCCTGCACGTGAGTGCACCAACTCGTGCCTCAATTCACGGGCGGTGACATGCGTCACGTGTACGTCGTATGTTCGGAAAACAAGAGCCAACGCTTCTGCAACGCCTGACACATATAAGATACTTGCGCGATTTTGTGGCGGGTGGTATAGCGGAACAGCGGCTCAGAGGTTTGCCCTTCTCACATCTCTTACAAACATAATAATAAATAATACCTCAGGCGTTAAGTGCCAAAACAACGATAAGATTAAGAGAAGCGCCGTATAGTGGAGAGCTCCGTATAAGGCGTCGTCTGCTATGCCTTTCAGCACACGGGCCACTTTCTCAGACTCACTCATGTGCTCGTCAATCTGGCGGCATAGGGCGATGATGTCGTGAATGTACGCGATGTACGACTCCGTCGACGTCTGTGCACGAGCCGCCAGTTGATTCCGCGCTGCGATCTGCCGCCCAACGGTGTCGCCAAAAAGGTCGTGGATCTTCTCTTTAAAGGAGTCCTAGCTCGTAATCTCCACTTCGTGCGTCTCGAACCACACTCGCGGTGGGCCATCGAGGTGAAAAAGCACATTGGCAAGCATAATAGTCGGGCCCCACCTATGGCTTGCGCTGACCCGTTCGCACCGCTGATATGTCAGCTACTTAGCAATATTTACCATCTGGTGTTCTTTTACATGCATTGACATCGCGCAGTACACAGACCATGCATTAGCATTGCACCTTTAGCGATACCGCCACGGCAGGTATCGTGCCCGTGACTCGTGTCTCTCTAACAAACAACTACAGTGCTCTGGCTATTGTGAATATGGGCCTCGATATCTTGAAGCATGCTCCTGCTGACTGACTCATTAACGATAACATATGGTAATTTTATCGCGAACGGCATTGAGAAACTCGAGAGTGGTTTAGGAGAACTGTAAATATCGAAGAACGGTGATAGTGGAGACTTCGGTGGATAAGCGCTTTCCCGAGATTTTCACGTCGTCACGGATGCTTTGGTGAGCGCGAGGAGACCACAGTGTTCCGTCGCGAGGAGCGGAGGTCGCGTTCTGAGCAAACGCGGGGGCAGCTTCGCAATGAGCCCCGAAAAGGGGCGTGGCCGAACGGCGGTCCGCCCACTTCGCTCTCCACACCTCCCTTAACGCTTATGCCCGCGTCAGGAGCGGGAAATCGTCATTGTTGAAAAGAGGACAGCAAACAAACAATCAAACGAGGTAAACAAAAGAGCGACCACGAAGTGTGCCATTCGGCGAACGACCATTTGTTTTACCGTTCCTATCTACCGCTTTTCGCCGGTTCATGGATTTTCAAAGTAAAACAAGGACAACTTTACCGCAATCCATGCTTTCTACTTGCCCTTTGCTTCTGGAAACCAGTCTGGTGCCTTTGCATGCCGTTTCTAAAGCCTGTCGGCTCACCGGTTACGGCAGCTGGGGTCCATCTGTTTTGCCATTCTTACACTAATTGTTGCCTAAAACATGGCGGTCATGGCAAATCACCGCATCACACAATTAAAGTAAAAAATTCTTGTACATAACAGCCTAGTTTTCGTCATTAGTGGCTAGAACTGAGGGAGGAAAACCATCGCTCATCTTATTCACAGCACCTATAAAATGTTGCTGTTGTCTGCAGAGCGTTTCCTATATACATCGCCACTGCACATCTAGCCACATATTGCATGTGACATGATCGGGAAGGTGAACAATATGGCACCCGGGCTTCTAAAGGCACAATTCTTTAGTGGGCTTGCTAAGTAAACAAAAACTCAGAGTACAAGCCGCACAAGATACACATATGGCGATGATCTGCAGAGCGCTGGATTCACCATTTCATGCTCGTTGACCCGCTTATTGTTCCTATTTTGCCATCGCTATGCGCGATCTGGTTGTGAGTGCGCAGTGTGTCTTGACGGCTCTGAAACCCGCCTGGGCCGACCTCTGTCTGAACGTAACACAATGGTCTGTGTAGTGCACGCGTTATGAGTGCTGCCAAAATCCCGTACACGTTACCCTTAAAACAAACAAACAAAAAACATTGAGGCGCAATGCGGCCTCACATTATCAGCCTCAATTGGATGGCTAAAGACGGTACGAAATACTTCCGTATTTTGGAGCGCGAGAATCATCATCGTGGAAAAAGTTCAAACGGGACAGCATGCGAATGTATTTTTCTGATACGCAGCATTTTACACGCAAACCTGTCTGTTAGTAAACATATTCTTTGGCTTTTTTCTGATCATAAAAATTGCTGCAATTTTCTCACGCTGTCTTGTAAGCTCTTGTGAAAACTTCAATAAAGATAAAAGAAAGAAAAGGCTGTGGGAAGTGGCCCTTAATCGCCTTCACAATAACTCAATTGATCAATCCGAAATGTCTGTTTATAAGACTGCCCTATTGAACGCACTTCAGTCATTTAAGGTCGCACACAGCGACAACATTCTTTGTGTAGACCCTTTATACGGTTGCCATGCATATTGTCACGGGGTCGTGACGTGGCCGAAGACAGGAGACTTCGTGTTAGGATTTAACTGTTTATTTGGGCGAACCTGTGCCCGGTAAACTGAAAGTCCAATTACAGCAGCAGTCTCGCACAGATAGCAGTCTCGGACTGATAGCGGCGAACGGAGCGTCGGCCTTCGATCAACAACTGACAAGCGGCGAAGCGCGTCGGCATTTATACTCTTGCCGTCGAATGTTCTAGCGTTATCGCTGGCGGTGACGTAGGTTCCAGAACAATCTGTACCGTTCGCACAGTGGGCGTGATCTTATCGAAATGATCTACTACAGTCCGGAACCTTCTAGAAAACTGCAGGCGCGGTTTGCGCTGAGAATCGTGCGGTGTTTTCGGACGATAACAAAAACTTGGGAAATGGAACGTGGCATTGCCCCCCTCTGAAAAAAAGGCATCGTCCCGATGCTTTAACTAAAGATGAAAGTACAATAATAATGCAAGAAAGTACAATGAATAAATTACGATACAACAATAATACAAAAAAAACACTAGTTCAGTTTCTTAACGCGCATGAAACGGCTTGAGGCGCGCGACATGGACGACTTCAGGTCGCGATCGGCGTCGTTGAGAGTTCGTGATGCCGTCGGGGACAACCTCGTAATCAAGTGGGCCGAGCCGTCGAACCACCCTGTACGGTCCGAAGTACCGTCGCAGAAGCTTTTCACTTAGTCCACGTCGGCGTATCGGCGTCCACACCCAAACACGTTCACCGGGCTGGTATTCCACGAAGCGTCGTCGAAGGTTGTAACGGTGGCTGTCGGTCGTCTGTTGATTCTTGATACGGAGACGCGCAAGTTGTCGGGCTTCTTCGGCGCGTTGAAGGTACTCGCTCACATCGAGGTTTTCTTCGTCGGTGACGTTGGGTAACATGGCATCGAGCGTCGTTGCCGGGCTCCTTCCGTAGACCAATTTGTATGGCGATATCTGCGTCGTCTCCTGCACCGCCGTGTTGTATGCGAAGGTCACATACGGAAGAATGGCGTCCCACGTCTTGTGTTCGACATCGACGTACATTGACAGCATGTCGGCGATCGTCTTGTTAAGCCGCTCGGTGAGGCCGTTGGTCTGTGGGTGGTACGCTGTCGTCCGGCGGTGGTTTGTTTGGCTGTATGCCAAGATTGCTTGAGTTAAGTCGGCAGTGAATGCCGTTCCTCTGTCGGTGATAAGGAGCTCTGGGGCGCCATGACGTAGGACGATATTTTCGACGAAGAATTTGGCTACTTCGGATGCACTGCCTTTTGGCAGGGCTTTTGTCTCGGCGTAGCGGGTGAGGTAGTCGGTAGCTACCACGATCCACTTGTTTCCGAAAGCCGACGTCGGGAACGGCCCCAGTAGGTCCATACCAATCTGCTGGAAAGGTCGGCAAGGTGGATCAATTGGCTGGAGAAGTCCCGCTGGCCTTGTCGGCGGTGTTTTGCGTCGCTGACAGTCCCGGCATGTTCTCACATAACGAGTGACGTCGGTGGTGGTGGTGGCGGCGGTGGCGTCTGTCGACGGAAGTGCGATGGGGCGGCGTTTTGGCGTGGACGGGGAGGAGCGTTGTGGCGCAGTGCAGCGGCGTAGCTCATAGCTTCCGGCTCGGGCAGCGATGCGTGGGGAATTTGAAGCGATTGCCGAACTTCTTCTCGCACAATGTCGGCAATTGAATCCACTTGAGGCTGGGCCGAAGGCAACAGCTTGCGCAGCTCTTCCCGCACGATCGCTCGGATCGTTTCACGCAGGTCTCCGGAGTTACTGGCTTGAGCAGCAGCGCAGTCTGCAGTCAGGCGACGATTATACTGTCTTGTGCGCATGTCCAGGGTCTTTTCAATAGTGGTCGCTTCGGCTACAAATTCTTGGACGGTTTTCGGTGGGTTTCTTATCAGCCCCGCGAAGAGCTCCTGTTTGACCCCTCGCATGAGGAAACGAACTTTTTTCTCCTCAGGCATGTCTGGGTCAGCGTGACGGAATAGTCGGGTCATTTCTTCTGTGAAAATGGACACATTTTCATTTGGTAGCTGAACCCGAGTCTCTAATAAAGCAGCGGCCCTCTCTTTGCGAGCGACGCTCGCGAACGTTTGAAGGAATGTGCCGCAGAAAACATCCCACGTTCGGAGCGTGGACTCCCGATTTTCAAGCCAAGTCCTTGCGGTGTCTTCCAAATAGAAGAACACACGACGCAGCTTTTCGTCATGGTCCCAGTGGTTGAGGGCGGCCACACGGTCGTATGTCTCTAGCCAGGACTCCGGGTCTTCGAATGATGACCCATGGAAAATTGGTGGTTCCCTGGGTTGATGCATGACCATCGTGGGCTGGGACGCTGCGGTTGTCATTGTCGCTGCAGTCGCGGTCATGGCCTTCGTCTTCCGCGCCTTGTCTGGTAGAAGCCCGTACTCCGGTGGTAGCCCTTGTTGTCGGCGGCTTGTTCGCTGCTCCTGGTTGGTGTCGGTGTCTTCTCCGCGACGTGGGCTGGGTTCACGGCTTGACGGGGGCGTCCGGTACATGAACGAAGCAGCACCTCCACCAGATGTCACGGGGTCGTGACGTGGCCGAAGACAGGAGACTTCGTGTTAGGATTTAACTGTTTATTTGGGCGAACCTGTGCCCGGTAAACTGAAAGTCCAATTACAGCAGCAGTCTCGCACAGATAGCAGTCTCGGACTGATAGCGGCGAACGGAGCGTCGGCCTTCGATCAACAACTGACAAGCGGCGAAGCGCGTCGGCATTTATACTCTTGCCGTCGAATGTTCTAGCGTTATCGCTGGCGGTGACGTAGGTTCCAGAACAATCTGTACCGTTCGCACAGTGGGCGTGATCTTATCGAAATGATCTACTACAGTCCGGAACCTTCTAGAAAACTGCAGGCGCGGTTTGCGCTGAGAATCGTGCGGTGTTTTCGGACGATAACAAAAACTTGGGAAATGGAACGTGGCAATATTTTAAACAACGGGTAATTACGTTGGCTAGTGTAAACCACGCGAAACCCGCCACGGTGGTTTGGAGGCTGAGGCACTCGGCTGCTGACCCGTAGGTGGCGCACGATCGAATCCCGGCCGTGGTGGCGGAATTTTCAATGGAGGCAAAAATGCTCGGGCCTGTGTGTGTCTAGATTTAGGTGCACGTCCAAGAACCCCAGGTGGTCGAATGTTTCCGGAGCCCTTCCACTACACCGTCTCTCATAATGATATGGTGGCTTTGGGGCACTAAACTCTAATTAAAGAAAAAAACATGCAAGTGTTTTGCGCATAAACATAACACCCCGAGAATTTTTATTTGAACTACTACAACAATATAATGCGAGTATACCTACAGACAGCAAATAATAAATAAAACTTATTTTTTAGTGAACCTGAAACTTACGTAAATCGTGAACCGACGCACCCTGAGCCAAAATTTCATCAGTTGCGATGAGATTAAGCGGCTTCTTATGCGGCCAATGTATGTAGTCGCACTATACGCCGGCACGCACATGTGAAACAGGTTTCTACGAAACAAAAAAGATAAAAAAGTATAATAGCGACATGTATTGTCACTGTTTTTCCGGAAAATTCTTTCTCGACGAAGTATAGCTCCAAGCTCACCTAACGCTGCGGCCCGTACATAGCTCATTAGGCATAACTAGGTCGAGACTGCAACAGTATCAAGCAAGTTGCTTACCAGATCCTTCAGGAATTTTCTTCGGCACCCGGCAAACTTACGCTCTAAGGAACCCGCTTTAGCGGTGACCTTCCGTGGCTGATTCTGTACTAACTCGTTCCTATACGACTGGCATTTGGTCGCACGTTTGTGATAACCCGACGCTTGTTTCATTCACACGAAAAACTGCCGTTGGCTGGTCCTTCATCATTGCCGACGTAACTCCATGACCATTCACTGTTACAGTTTACCTTGGCAGTTCTCACACAGTAAAATTTTTACACACAGAAGGGTGTAATTGAGCTTGTCCCGTGGACGACACCCTAAGGGTGTTAATTCAGCACCTTCCAAAAAGGGTTCTTTACCATGCACCCTTAGAATAGGGTGTACATGTAAAAAAACTGTAGGGTGTTACAAAACACCCTTAAGGAAGGGTGCCCTCGATGTCCATCACTTTTTTAGCACCCTCTGAGGAGGGTGCGAGAAGGGTGCACAAGGGAGTTGAGTGCCCCTGGCAGGGGTGGCAGTATTCTTTTAGATTGCACTAATAGATATCAGCATGCACTGATTACACACTACTTGAAGAAAGTGGTCCTGATTATCAATAGTGCGCCACCTGTCGAGCTCCATTCATTGCGTGTGGGCAAAAATATAAACGCGTACTATCGTGTATGAACTTGTGCTGGATCTATATATACTTCACAGTATATGCATAATGCGCGCTACAGAAAATGAAGCCTTGCTGCCCTTGCATATTGCGTTTATGTAATGGGCAAATGAAACGTAAACTTTCCTTCTGCCACACAACTTTTTCACCAGATAAACGTTCACGTATACGTACACTACACAGGCAACACCTCAAATGTTTATTATATTTTTTCAGTTTCACTTTATTGACAATTCTTTGCAACATACAATTACACTGGTTTCAGTTTAGTATACTGCTTCAAGTACATAGAGACTACAAATGAAATACACGATAATATATCCCTATAATCCTTTCAAGTATCTACAATCCCAGTGGTTTCCAGTTTAATACTCCTTCATGTACACAATCGGTTAATAGGAATGAAAAACAGGCAAATATATACTTATGATTCTTTCAAATATATACAATCACCATAATTTCACTATATACGCCTTCATGTACACAATCGTTCCCAAGAAGTGATGCACAAAAAATATATATGGATATTGTTTTCAAATCTATACAATCACAGTGGTTTAAGCTTTGTATTCCTGGATGTATAACAATTGGTTATGAGAAATGATGTACATGCAAACATATACGGGTTTTCGCACATATAACTTTAGCGAATAATTAAGAAACCAATACAATAATCAGAAACACAATAAGCTAAAAACGAATACAAAACTGAGTCAGGACACACAAAAAACAAAAGAGGTAATGCATAATTATGGCTAATGGCACAGCTGGGTCACTTTATGCCAAATGTCCCAGCCATTTTGGCAACCATCTCAAATGTATTCGAAAAACTCGTGCTGCATTGAAAATAGTGAACTTCTGGAATATTTAGGAGAGGAAAAATGTTTGGTCACGTGGCTGCCTTCTGAACTTCCTGGAATGCCGTCTAGGTGTTGTATGTGAAAAATTTTATTTTAAAAGCAGCGCTCCTTCTTTCATACGAAGCTCGATCTACGTGTTACGTAACAAGAGCTTAATTTGGGAGAGTTGGTTCATCGTGGTTGTGTGCCAGTCACAGCGCGACAACTTTAGGAAGAGACAGAAAGGACAGGAAAGAGCACCGACTGTTAACTGAATTTAATGAATATGCTACGAGCGCTTTTATACGGAGTACAAGAACCGTGTTTATGCGCGACGACACGTGTGAGCACTACAAAATAATCTCAACTGTGAAAAGAATACTCCCTCTCGGAAAGGATAAGTGAACGTGTAGTGATGCACTGATCATTGGTTTACCTGATAAAAAATCCTTCTACAAACGTTAAATTGGCATTAAGTAAATCTATTCTCGTGACGAATGGGGCAAGATTGACTATTTCTGTTGCTGTTTAGTACACACACTTTTGAAAGCTTGCAAGGGGTGGAAAACAACACGCTAATATCATATCTGCTGGCTATTTTTTTCACAGTGAGACACGTGATGCGGTAAACATGCAAAGGTTTTGGTCATTGTTTTTTGTTGGTCCTGTCTTCTTTAACTTTACTTTCTGCAGGAGGGTTTTGAAAACGGGTGTGATAATTCTGTTGGGATACCCAGCATCTTTTAGTATTTTAATCTGGTTTTTAAGCCTGACCTCACCCTTGTGCTAACATGACTTCTGAAGGGTGGCCTGAATACATATGGTATCAATTCCTCTTTCTACTAATTTTGAATGCCCACTATCAAAAGGCAGAACATTCTTAGCACTCCTGGGCTGATAGCACCAGCCAATACCCCAACAGCATCATCACACTTGTTTGTGAAACCCTCCTGCAGAAAGTAAAGTTAAAGGAAAGAGGACCAAAAGAAAAAGAGAATGATCAATCACCTTTGCATGTCACACGGTACTACGTACATAAGGTGTCTCACAATTTTAGGAAAATAGCCAGCAGATATGACATTGTTGTTTTCTACCCCTTGCAAGCTTTCAAAAGTGCATGTACTTACACCAACAGGAATAGTCAATCTTGCACCATTCGTCACTAGATTAGGTTTACTGAATACCAATCTAATGTGTATGAGATACCGCTAACACGTGGAAAAGTAAACATAGGACAAACTGGGCAATGCTTCAATGATCAAGCAAGACAGAATGCTTTAAATGTTAAGAAGGGCTAGAGTAGTCTCATGGCCGGACATCGTAAAGAATGTAAGTGTAGTCCTAGGTTTCATAAAACACGGTTTTTGAAAAAAAAAGCAAGCAGAAAAATGAGAGATTTTAGAACTCTTTATCAGGAAGGCCAAAGATCAATGCATCAGTACACATTCACTTATCTTTTCCGAAAAAGAGTATTCTTTTCTCGGTTAAAATTATTTTGTCATGGTCACACATGTGTTGTTGCAGATGAGCCCTGGTCTTGTGCTCAGTAGAAAAAACGCTCGTAGCACCTTCAATAAAATTCAGTTGACAGCGCTCTTTCCTGTCCTTTTTGCGATAAGATTTTTATTACAGAAAGAATTTCATTTTCTTACAGTTTAGGTATAATGATGAGTTTTCATTGTATCACAACAATGAGCAAATTGCATCACAATACAGACAAAAATCACGATTTTGTGAAATTCGTGATATTTTCTCGTATATTTCAGCAGCTTGAGAGGTATAAAGATATTTTTTCCTCAAAATATACCTTCTGTGGAGTAAGTATTCACTGCTCAGATATTCATACAAAGTGCAATATTGCTATAAAAATGCAAACATAACACATTTTGCCTTTATTCTTGGAAGCGAATGTGGCAAAAAATTGCACTATTATTATTCAGCTTCAAATACCTTACAGAAGCACATTTACTTAACAGGTAGAACGAATTTGCTTTAGAAAAAATGAGCGGTAGTTTTAAAACAAAATTCTCCACAAACAGCACACAGACGGCATTATGCCAGGAAGTTATAAGCCAGCCACATGAACAAAACTTTTTTCTCGCCGAAATATTCTAGCAGTTCACTGTTTTCAACGCAGTAAGTCAGCACATTTTTTATTCAAATACAATTCAGATGGTCGCCAAAGTGGCTGGGACGTTTGGCATGGAATGGTCTAGCTATATTTAAGCAAAATAACTTACACAAATAACAATATTTGTTCATCTACCATGACCACACTATAAAAAAGTTGTTCAGGCTTTGTGACACTAAAATTTTCAGCGTCGTACTGCCTGAACAACTTCTTTGATAAACTCCAAACTCACGCCGAGAAAAAGCCGCTCAATCGCGGTGGTTGTTAAAGGCCTTGCGGCCGTAGACAATGTTGAAAATAAAAAAAAATCAACTCATCAGTGCTGTCACTCCTTCTTCGTCATTACTGACACGGAAGATTTTCCGGTTATCCATGTGGAGGTTCAGGAAGTAGGCTTGCTCTAGGCTGGGGACGGGGTAGACTACGCAGGACGTCAGCGGCACCCTCTCATCCTGTAATAAGAGCAAATATGACTTCTCATAAAAGGATGTTCGTGCTGTTCTGGCAGCACCATATATAAAGAATGTGTAGTGTGTATTCTTCGAAATGGCGTGTAATTGACAATACACTGAACTCGAAGCATACAACCCATACTTTCCAATAATTTCGTATGATAAAGATAAGAGTTTTCCAGCATACAGCAAATTCCCGAAATGAGGTGAAGTGTAAGACTACAGCTCAAAAATGGCACTTACGAAAGCCTGAACTCACCTAAGAATCAAATTCCTTCTAGGGTAGTGAGCCAGTGTGAAAAAGAATTCTTAAAGGACAAGGTTCAGAACATGTAGCATTAATGTAGCATTAAACTTACCTCTTCATGTAGAAACAGTGAAGACATCCCTGCTTTCTTTTTTACATTAGAACAAATGATCTTGGGCGTGGCACTAGCGAAGAGGTCTGCAAAAAAAAAGTAAAAAATTTACTGACTTCAATCACGCCTCTAACAATCTGAGGAATTTTTACAAGTCACCAATCAGTGCAATTCTGACTGCCTCTACAAGGGCATCAAAAAATGAACAATTTTCTCGTTCTTTCTACCCTCACAAGACGCTCCGTCAATGGAATCTAATCCAAATTTGACGCTGTGCTTCTTATTTGCCTGCTTTCTAGACGTAGGGCTGCGAACAAGTGTTTTGTGCACCTAATCTAGCACAGAAATTTGTCATCTATAATTCAATCATCTTAATTCATTGTAATTTGATAAAAGCTTTGATAGCTCGTCCAGTTTTTAAAGAGTTGCGGGCCTGCAATAGGCACTGCCTAGCACGTATGAAAGTATTTCTTTAAAAAATTTTTTCAAAGCTTGCTTTCAGAAAAAGCGTCTGGCATATTTCGACAACCAAGCCCATCCCCTGATTGCAATCAGGGGCACGCTATTAGCGATTATTGACCACGGGTTTTACAAACGTAACACGTGCCTAAATACTCAGTTAAACACAATCAAGCAAGTAGGAGCGCTCGAACGACACCAACGCGCGCGGACGCCGTCTACGTTGCAGCAGCCATGGCTTACGCTAGAGCTACCGCACATAGCTCCCACAGTCACGTATACTCTCTCGATTCTGTTATAACGCCGAACGTTATTGCAGATGAAGGCAAAGCACGAAAACAGCAAACAGAAACGAGGGAAAATAACGCACGGCGATGGCCACAACAACGCGCCTTTGGAAGTCTGCTAGATCTTTCCCTGTCGCTGGTGACACTTGTCCTAAATAGCTTAAAAGACCGAGGCGCACGTGCTGGGAGCATCGCGGCATATCAGCACCTCCAACTATACCGTCTTCAAGCAAAAAAAAAGCCATTTCGTACAGTGCACCTGAGTACATAATTTTTCTTTTTCTTTCTTTTTTACGCTTACACCTACAGAAGCGCGTTGCACATTTGAGTATTAATATAAATGTTATTACGATGCAGTCCAAAGCACATCTTAAAACAATAATAATCACTTTGTGCAGTGTAGAGACAATGTGCGATCAGCAACTAATCCCGCCCTTGTTAAGTGATCACATCACTCACTGTATGGTGATGCAGGCACTTACACAACATCGCGCATAGCAGTGTGAACTCGTTAAGTCACACGTTCAATCGGGAATCTGCAACAGGCCCGCGAACGCATGCTGTTGTAAATGGCTGGCAGCCTACTTCGGCAGAGCTGCTGAAGGCGCCCAGCTAGCGCTGTATGATTACTACCTACGAAAACAGTACACTCACCGTTAACAGGCCCACGTTGTCTGTGTCCGCCACTCCATGAATATTCCTTAATCCGAGTGCACTTCGAACACGGTGTCATGCGTGACCACCATTGAATATGCGCCTGTTCGCTGGAACACACACAGCGACCAAGACCCTAGACCAACGCAACACATTTGAAAGACGATGAGACAGAGAGACTGAGAGAGCAACGTTGAGAGAGAGAAGGAGGAGGCACTGGTGGCGGCGCCGCAGCTGTCGACGCAGGTGTTCGGTGACGCAACTATTCGCTTATCTACGCCGCCGTTGTGGGAGCAACGCTGCCCGGGGTGAGCGGGGGGGGGGGGGGGGTGAGCGGGGGGGGGGGGGAGGGAGGAGCGGGAAACCCGCCAAGACGGCGCCGAAAGGCAAACGCTATGGCGCATACGGCGGACGGCCACGGCCGTTCGACGCGGAATGACTCCTTGTTAACGGCAACTCTCCTTCCAGCCAGTCGCACAGCGACGCAGGTTATTTTTCGGGTTCTTTGAGTATTTTGACGGACTGCGATTGCAGTGGGCGAAAAATAGTGAAGCAAAACTTGCTGAAAACAAAGTGCATCATGGAATGGCCAGAAACAATAATTATTTCGTCCTCGGTGGCATTAGCGGGAGAGCATCGCTACACCTTTTTCCAGAGGAATTTCTTTTCGCATTGTCTGTGTCTTGCAATTCCGCGTATGGTGCCGCAAACACTGAATGCGTAGTCGAAGCTGGAACAAATTAATCCACAGTCGCGGATGTTTAGAAGGCTTGTCACGCACCACGAAACGTGCCGAGGTTGTTATAACAAACTTTTTGCTGACCACATGATTAGCACATAATTCCATATGGTTGCCCAATGAGCGAGCTAAGCACCTGTAGCAAAGCAGGGCACGTTCTTGTTAAACGTTGTTAATATAAACGATGGTTGTGCATAAGTGCAGTGACAGCTTTTCGTGTGAATTGGTCATAACCCACGTTTTCGAGCGTAGAAGCGCCTCAGCGGACCTAATCAGCTACCACAGCAAGTTCGTAAGCAATGATGAGGTACGAAAATGTACGAAATTTGAGGGCGCACGGGCTGATACACACGCATACTTATGCACAGGTGCACACACATACACGTATACACACATAGGGCAACACACACACGTGACCGTAAACGCACGCATGCATGGGCGTACACATGTGCACAGGCACGCTTAACACAAGCACGGACTCGCACATACACGCGCACGCACACATGCACAGGTATACACACAATCGCGCTTACACGCGAACACATGCGCAGGCTCACGCACACACACCCATACTCGGGCAAACATTATGTTCCTGTATATAATCCACAGCAAACATGTAGCTTATAACCAACGCTAAGGTGAGCTTTCGTAATGTGGATTGCAGTTAATTGCCATTATAGATGAAACGCGATTTGCTTCTGCTGGCATTCTGCTGTATTCGGAGAGCACCTTCACACATTCTAAGTCTAGGCCGTCATTTAATGCAAGGTCCACATATTCGTGCAGTAGCTACGCTGCTCGGCCGCCAATCCGAAGGTCACGGGTTCGATGCCGGCCGTGGCAGTCAAATTCAGATGGAGGCGAAAAGGTAGAAGCCTGTGCACAGTGCGATATCAGCGCCCATTAAAGAACACCAAATGGTCAAAATCGCTAGAGCTTTCCACTACGACGACCCTCATAATCATATCGAGGTTTTTGAGACGTAAAATCCCAAATATTATAATTATGTGTTCTTCTTATGCTGCATATTCCATCTGATGAATCGTCACCTACACCCTTCTCAGGCACAAAAGCACCCTTAGAGCCTATTTTAGGGTGCTATCGAGGCAAGCACCCAAACAAATGGGTGCTTTTTTTTTAATCGACCATTTATGGGTGATAAAGGGTGTTACAAGGGGTGTTTTCTTGTAAAAGCACTCTTTTTACACCCTTTTGGGTGTAAAAGTTTTTACTGTGCATTTTAGAGGAGTTCCTGGCAATGTAAAACCCATTAAATGTGATTGCGCAAGTTATTAGTCATATGCGTATGTTGCCAGAATGCTGACCAATTAATTATACTGTACTAGATGAACTAAGGAACGTGTCAAACGAAAACTTTTATTTCTCCACTATTTCAAGTTGAAGAACAGTATTCTCAGGAGAGGGAGAGAGAGAGAGAAATAGAGAGGAAAGGTAGGGAGGTTAACCAAGCTTGGCTCGGTTGGCTATCCTGCACTTGGTGTGGGGGAAATGGGGAAAAATGATAGAAAAGAAGAGGAGTAAGATAGAGATGGATGAATAGTCAGCTAGAGACTACACAGCACGGTCCCACACTGTTCTTTCACATGCGCTCGTACAACTCTATACAGTAATGGGCTGTTATCAAGTATACACACGTTGTAAAATGGGCTCGAACACTTGATCTATCAGTATCAAACGCTATTCAGAACAGTATAACTCTTAATCAGCTCCTCGTCAAAAGCTGGTTGTATTCAGGAAGTCAAACGAAGAGTGTCTGGTTTTCTGGTTATATTCAGCACTTAGGGCGAGACCTAATCAGGAGTGTATGGTGAGTAGTGCATGGAGTCAAGAGCATGTCTCTGCAAGGTCATGAAAACATGTCACTGGCGCTCACATGAAGCATATCGCGTGAATAGCAGTTTGATAACCATGGTACGCTCTCCCATATTAGAGTTTACCTAGTACTCTAAATTGTTACGCACTTTTTCTAAACACACAAACATTTACAGAGAAAATGCCAGCAGATGCATATAGTGAATCCCACACACATAAAAAATATAGCTAATCACAATAACCGCATAAACCACTTAAAGAAGACAACATACATTACTTCAAAATTAGGGGTACGAGTATCGACAACACACAGTAAAAATAGCGATGTGACGAAAGTGAAGATCTGCATATAAATTGATTATAATTAGACTGTAATCATCATAGAACTTCGTTCTGCACCCAAAGAACCAAGTTAAAGCATGACTCTGATGACCCTATGGAATGATTATATTGACTGCGGAATGATATGTTATACTAAGGCATTAATATTTGTATCATGCACTCTTCAAATCGGCACAATTTGTTGAATGATTAAGAAAGCGAATCAGCGTAAACTTTTGACCCTTTTGGGATTTCACGACGAAGTTCAACATCAATATACGTTATAATGCCGCCATCGGTTTCAATGTTCTTTATTTTCTATTATTAGAGTGTACTAAAAGTGTTGAGTTGCGTGACCACGCCTCGCCGCCTGATCCCTCACGCATTGCCCGTAGCGGCGGCGCTGCAGTCAAATAGTACTGAAAGAGCCGAGCGCCTCGTGCAAGAACTGCTACGCGCTTTGGCTCCTCCGTCGTGCTTTCTTGATGCAGATTTCTTCGTACCTGCCCTTCCTTCATGTCTAGCACAAGATGCCATAGCCCTTGAAATATGACACGCCAATCTACTGAATTTGAGCTTCAGAAAGCCCTTGTGAGAGATCAAAAATAATTCAGAAAAGGCTTGTATTATACTGATTTCTTCTGTCTCAACACTTTCTTCGTT
The DNA here is from genome assembly GCF_043290135.1 of Rhipicephalus microplus. Lineage (NCBI taxonomy): Eukaryota > Metazoa > Arthropoda > Arachnida > Ixodida > Ixodidae > Rhipicephalus > Rhipicephalus microplus. The sequence goes on along the minus strand of NC_134706.1, from coordinate 154,270,944 downwards.
GATTAGACGTCTAAAATATTCAGATTAACTGAGCCGATTTATTGGCAGCTATCTGTGCTCACAAAGGGGTGAGATTGAAAAAAAAATATCATAAGAGACAGAGAAGGAAATCTGAACCCCATACACGACGAATTGTTTTCGTAATTTAACTTTTCAGGGTATACTAACATATTTACACGCATTCACAGCGACCACCAATTGCCAAAGTTAGTTGTTCTGCTGCACCCCGTTCCTAAAAAAAACATTCTGGGTTCTAGCCTTGCGCCGATCGTTTCCAGTTGTCGAAGCTGAATATAGCGTGCCTCTGTACAAATGAGCACAGTTATGTTCATCATTTTGAGAGTATGACGTCCTAAATGTAGTTCAAGTTTAAGGTATAGCCAGAAGAGAAATGCCCTACCTAAAAGTAGTAGCTGTGCTAAGGGGCATGCATGGATATTGTTAATGGGGCGGTGACGTATGCCTTAAATGCGTGTTCATATGATTGATTGATATATGGAGTTTAACGTTTCAAAACCACGATATGATTATGAGAGACACCGTAGTGGAGGTCTCTGAGAATATCGAACACCTGGGGTTCTTTAACGTGCACCCAAATTTGAGCACATGGGCCTACAACATTTCTGGGCTCGATAAGAAATGCAGCCGCTGCAGCCAGGATTCGTTCCCGCGACGTGCGGGTCAGTAGCCCAGCACCTTAGCCACAAGGTTACCGCGGCAGGGCCTTAAATGCGTGTACTTGTTACTTGTGAATATATATATATATATATATATATATATATATATATATATATATATATATATATATATATATATATATATATATATATATATATATATATATATATATATATATATACATATACATGTATATGTAAATATATATATACATGTATATATATATATATATATATATATATATATATATATATATATAATTGCATTGAATAAATTTTTGGACGCTGGTAAATAGTATAAATAAAAAGAAGACGCACGTCGAAAAACAGAAAGGTTTCTTTACGTTGCGGCCGTGGGACCGGCCTTCGTCAGAATAACAGATGTAACAGTGGTGCAACAGCATATAAGCGCATATGTTTCACTTGCAATAATCACGTGAGTGCAAACGTCATAAAAACAAGTACAACAATCAGACATGAAATCTATATGGGGGCCCCCATATCACATCCTACTTATAAGCAATCAATTAACAAGTCACGACACGTGTACAAGGATTACAACTGGTACAAGCAATAACATCTACAGCGGTCACTGATGCAAGACGCTAAGTTTCCCTGTACTCTCATTTAAACCGCCTGTGATTGTATTGAACTTAAAGATGAGAAATGATTCGTGCACTTCCCTGTCATGATGCGTTCGGAAGCCAGACTCCAGAATTGTGGCTCTAATTTTGTCAAATGAGTGGCCCATTGCGTGAGCATGCTTTGATATTGGAAGGTGAGGAAGTGAAGAGATATGAGCCTAGTAATTGTTAAACCGATATCGGAAGGGTGCTTCGGTTTCGCCTACGTACTGAATTCCACAGATCAAGCATTCCAGGAGGTAAACTACATTACGCGTGTCGCAGTTATAGTCACCATTTATTTTCACGCTGAAGTTAGATGCGGTGCTGTTTGCGATAAGTGAAGTGGTCATATGCTGGCAGACTTTGCAACGAGGTTTGTTGCAAGGACGGCAGCCAGTAGGTTTACTGCGTACGCTTTTTGACGACATGAGTAGGTCACGCAGATTTTGCGCTCTTCTGTACGTCACGCGCGGTGGTTCCGGGAAAATTGATTTAAGTCCTTCGCTTTGTAGAAGTATGTTATGGTGCTTTCTTAAAACAGCATTTAGGTGTTGCGCAGGCGCGGAAAATGTTAGAACAAGGTTAGTGCAGGAGAAGAGTGGCTGTTTATTTTTGGAGCTTAAAAGCGTTTTGTGGTCCTGGTTACTTGCCCTTTTTATGGCGTCATCTATAATCTTGGAAGGGTATTTCTGTTTTGATAAGCCACTCCGAAGCTGCGCACAATCGGAATTAAAATCAGTTTCTTGGGAGCATATTCTTTTAAAACGAAGGGCCTGGCTATAGGGTATGCTGGTTTTAGAGTGCTTGGCATGGTTGCTATTAAAATTAAGGTAGTGTAGTATCAATTGGCTTTCTGTAAACTTTAGTGGCAAGCATGTCGTCACACATTGTCACTGTTACGTCAAGAAAGTTGATAGCTTGTTCTGAGTAGGTATGAGCGAATGAAATGGATGGATGAGCGTTGTTGAAATCGTGAATTAACGATAAGAGATGAGGTTCACCGTGCTGCCAAATCATGAATATATCGTCAATGTACCTTTTGTAGTACAATGGTATAAGTGAACGGCTTGTTAGAAATTCATTTTCGAGTATGCCTATGAAAATATTGGCATAATTAGGGCCTATGGGTGTGCCCATCGAGGTGCCACTAACTTGAAGGTAATGAGTGCCGTCAAATTCAAAGTTTTTAGATTCCAAGACGAACTTTAAAAGGGTCATCAATGTCGAGCTGTCAAAGATTTATATATATATATATATATATATATATATATATATATATATATATATATATATATATATATACATATATATATATATATTATATATATATACGGTAATAAAATATTTTGAAGTCAGCACAATTTAAGCTGTCGATACAAAATGATAACTGGTTACAATGAATTTACGCAGCTTAACAGATGGTCTATATATACTATTGGCACTTTTTATTATGTTTGTGTGTTGTTTTTAATACGTTCTATATGCAATAAGCTTTTCAGAAAGCAATAATTATTATCTTCAGCAAAACTGGCATGATAAAACTGAGTTGTAATCGATATAAATATTGTAACAACATTACTTCTACTCGGGTTTATTGTGAAACAATCGAGCGTATATAGGCTCATATGAGGAGCACTGTGCTCTGGATGTAGTAGAGACTGCTGACAAAACGAGCGTAAGATTTAATCGCGGTTTGATTCTTCTCCTCTCTTCGCCAGTAGCTGCTTATGTAACGCTGCCCAAAGGGCTGCTTGAATGGGAAGCTAGGCGGATATGTGCAAATTTTGATTGACAATTTGTTTGTGTGCATCGGTCTACAGGCTCTTGAAAACAGAGAATGTATCGACGCAATTTCGGCGTGCCTGCACATTCACTCGTGCACCATGGCGCGTCGCAGGTGCGTCCACTGATAAAGGCTCAGAAACGAGTTAAACGCGCTAAAAACAGGATATTACATGCTTTTGCAGGCTACGGCGCGCGCCCTCCCAATGCAGATGCTTCTGAGATCTTCAGTACCATGGGACAACAGCGCCGCCGCTACTGTCACCCGCCGGAGAATCAGCCGAGATGCAGCGCGACCGCCTCGTTTACTGCACTGCCGCCTTCTAGCACACTGTACTATTATCTACGTTAGGAATCCATTGCGCTCTCGATACAACAGCGGTACATGTTCTCGTAGAAAGCTAGTAAACTATTCCAAGAAAAGGCAAATGGCATCCGTTTAGGCAGCTTACAAAACTTTACTCGGACTCACAGAATTTTCCTTTCCCCACAGCCATTTTGAAGCTTTGCCATATTAAGAGCACCTCCGCTGGTGTTGCACTACCTGTAAGATCCAGCCACCTTTTACGAAACGATGATGTCACGCACGGACAGCATCCGATGAGTTTATGACACGGCGTCAGAAAATAACTTCATTCTTTTTGGCGATTTCTGGTGTCGTAAAACATCAGCAACTTCATTCCGCCATGATGTCATGCTATTCCAATAACATGATGGTGTTATGACACATTATTCACTTCAATATGTAACGTGTGCTACTGTTTCCATTAGCTATCTTTGCGATGCTGGCTAACCCAAACTATGCCGAATCTTTGGGCTCTTGGTATTGATAAGGATTGCTTCTTTATAACTTTCTGTCTGCAGTGCTCTTTTAAACCTAAAGTTTGGCGAGGACATACAAATAATGCGAGCTTTTATTGCGCTACTCACATTTTCCCTTGAAGTTTGACGATGCGTTCTGTATGAGTTGAAACAGTGGCGAAGACTCTGTCGGCGCGGATGAGGATTTGGCTGCGAATAAATACAAGGGTAAAAAGTAAATGGGTAACTATTTCAACATTGAATGCGCGAGCCAATGCCGTTTCAACTGGCGGGCCAGACTTTGTCAGAGTAATGAACCTTTTTTGACAAAGGCTGGTCGACCGGCCGAAATGTCAGTAAATATCTAGCAGATACGCGGTCACGTTTTTTTATTGTTTAATTTACTGATTAGAGACAAACTGCATGGGGACATCATTTCAGATAGAAGAAAGACAGGTGGTTTACCGTAGAGAATGACGGGAGGATGGCCACATTGTACTAAAATCAGAAGTATTGTGCCATGATGGCTCAATTACCTGATAATTATTTCAAAATGTGGCCAACCAGTCGGCCTAACAGCAAACAAAAGAAAGGACAAAGTCAGAGTCGCTCAAAGCGCGTCATATTCAATCTTCATCATTCCGAGTCCGTGACGACAGACTTCTCAAACAGAACGCAAGATATAAGAACTGTACTACAAAAGAAAATTTTTATATCACCTATGCAGTCTGCTTTAACAGTGCGATACTCATAGGTATCCAGTGTGACTCCATATTAATGCCATCCTCCCCCACGTGACAACAGAGATGAATATCAGCAGTGCATATATAAACAAACCAAGTTTTTGGCAGTAAAGTACGAATGACACTTTTGCGCCACACAAATGGATGGTTTTTAAAAACCGTTGCAGACAATTTCATGAAGGTTGTACGTGTTATCTGAGCCGCCACTAAAGCCTTGTAATGGCGAATTCTATTGATGATTGATATGTGGGGTTTAACGTCCCAATCGAATTCAATTGGGAGAGCAGGAGAACTCAAAAGTACGCTGAAAGTGCTCCCTTCAAAACCGGCGTGTTTTAGAGGTTGAACAGGAGAAAGAGCACTGTGATCCATTGGTAGAGCGAGAGCGCTTTTACTGTTCCGAGAGCATCACTGCTCCGTTAGCAGTGATGTCGCCTGAAAAGTGGAGTAGGCGCAGTCAAGGGCATTCACATGACCTTCGATCTTCAGTATCAGAATTTTTCTTCAGCTGGCGACTGCGGCGCCAATGGTGGCAATCATGTGTCACCACTCACCACAGTTTCGCACGGGTGGCGATGATGACAGAAGTCTGCCGAGTGGGTCGTTGCACAAACATACTATGTCATAAAATGATGAAGAACACGTGACTGACCGCTTTCATGCGTATTATGCTGCTGTCCCACAGAGAATGCTGGGCCTTGAAATTTTTAAATATTATGGTCTCCTCACTCGTCTTCACCCTTTCACCTGCTCTCCGGGAGCATACTGTGTTCCAGTGGCCGATCGAGTGACCCTGCTGTCAGTGCTCTGCTCCCCAACTCCTCACTGTACGACGCCTCTACTCCTACTTCCTGAATGGAATTCATCATAAGTGTCCACTTCTGGTCTCGTAATTATCAATCACTCAATCATTCAATCATTTATATTACGTGCCCTAAAGCAACCATGAGGTCGAAAAAATGTACTCTTCACAAAAATGAAATAAAAAAAGAGAGAAAACACACAGAAAATAGAAATGATTGCAAAATGGGAGGAATGAAAGGACAAACGAGAATAATAAAAAGAAAGTGAGAAATAAAAGGCAATGAATATATACACCCATGTAGAAACTTCCCTAAAATAATGAAAATGGAGGAATCTGTACAGTGTACAAAACTATGTTTTAACAGTGCCCAGCTTAGATAACAAAAATAGCAGTGGACTGTTAAAAACATCAACATCATAAAAGTTAACAATATAGAGAATTTGTATTCTGTTAGCAGCAGAGAGTTCAAAGAAAGTGCATGAAATGGTCGATTCTTTCTGGTTAACTGGCGCCGAATCCAAAATATTACACAGCTGAGAGGCAAAGGGCAGGATATAAAACCATGAACTAGTTTGTAAAGAAATAAGACGTCAGCGTGACTTCGTCGGCAGTGATGTAAAGGCCACAATTTAAGTCTGGTAGTTTTTGAACGAGATCCAGAGTTATTTCTATAAAAACGATGATTGTAAGTGCTTATTCATTTATTCTGGACTTGCTCAATGGTGTGACTGCCAGATTTAGGGATGCCCTTCCAGACAACGGATTCGTACTTCAGTAGAAGAAGACATAATGCGGCGTAGAAGGCTGTGGAAGAACGAAATTCTCGAGAGATATACAAACACAACCGAGAGAACAAATGCCTATAATAATAATAATGATTGTAATAATATTAAGAAGGTAATGTTATAACTAATAATTGTTGAGGTGTAACCTCTCAAAACCTTCATTTCTTTATAAGAGACGCCGTCGTGAAGGGGCTTCGGAAATTTAGACCACCTTGAGTGCCCCTAAATACAAAAGCACACAGGCCTCAAACATTTTCGCCCCCTTCGAAAATGCGGCCGCCATGACCGGCATTCGACCCCTCGACCTGCAGGACAGCAGCCGAGCGTCCTTGTCTATAGACCTCCGTGGTGGGTTACTTCTTGTCCAGTAGTTGGCGCTGCATGAAATAATATGGAACCATAGCATCTAGCCCAGCTTTTGACCTCGCTGCTATATTAAATACCCATCCGAATGAGCGAACCACTTCCTCAGTCACAACCGTTTCAACCCGGTAGAACAAGACGCGGTGGCATACTTACATAACCGGCCACATTGCTGCCCCGGCGTGACTACGTACACAAGAGAAATATAAATGACGCAAACGAACTCACCAAGATTCAAACAACCAACCTAAGATACAAACGAAGGAACAATCAAGCTAGCTTTTTCGCAAGGGTGTCTTAAATTACGTTGAACTTGAGGAGGCAGCAATTGTTGTGGGCCAGTTGCAACATACTGCAGCACCTGTGCTTCTTTTGGCGAGTGACGGACGAGGCAGAAGGCAAGTAGCCGTGTTGCGAAGGATTTACGTCGGCGCGATTACACTAATCGCTTGTAGATGTTGCTCCGAGATGGTCTCGTCATATAATTCACGCTGTTTGCTTTCCAAGCGCTCGTCCGAACAAGCACGATGCATGCAGTCGGGTTATCAGCAGGATACCATTGTTGCCTTCGCTGCAGCATTCTGTCTTTTTTTCTCTCTTTCTTTGCTTTCTTCATTTCTTTCTTTCATTCTTCTTTTTTCTTTCTTTCTTTCGTATTTCGTTCATTCTTTCTTCCGATTGTTCATTTTTTCTTCAAGAAGACTGTGTGAAATTAACGTCGTCAGGGTTGTTAGGCGAGATGGAGTATCGAGGAGTGAAAAACCTGGCACATAAATATTTGCTTAGCAAGTTGCGCACGACAAGGGCTACACGGCCCCGCTTGTGTTGTCGTGTGGACCACCCAAGTAGTCGGACTTTCGGTACAGCTAGCCGCCTTCAACACCGCACTTTCTCATACCATGCTGGAAACTTCACAGCACAGACCTTGCGATCAAGCTTTGCTTTTCTTGAAAGTTCGTATTCACGAGTGTTGCGCATGCAACCCAGCAGCCTGGCTGGACGATCGCTTTAATAAGGGAGGTTTTCCATCTTCCAGCTGCGTCTCTCAGTTAAAAATGAGCGGTAAGCCCGGAGAGATACGTAGCTCACGTAACAGTTAGCGCGTATTTCCCACCACCAATTAGGCAGCCTTCTGCAGTTGGCACGCACTTAAGCTTGATCAATGTTTGCTGAGTGTATAAGCATTACTACTGGGCGCGGTGGCTGTGCCTCTAGAGTGTCCACTAACCCATTCTTATTCGCCTTGCAGGTGGTTACCAAGGTTATCTTTTTGATGATTCTTCGTGGCCCAAACTGCGTCACTTCATCACGCATGACAAATACGTCCACTTCATGGCATCACGCAAGTGATCCTGTGGCTATCACAACGCATCTTGATGCAACCGTTATCTACACTTCAACTGGGCGTGAAATATCGACCCCGCCGCCCCTGGTCCTGGGTCCAGCTTGGCAGGCATCATCGGAATCGACAGACGGCGTAACGGCCGCTATAAAACCACCGGATCTGGGCTGCTCGCTTCGTGGGCTCGGTGGCTGTGCCTCTAGAGTGTCCACTAACCCATTTCTATTCGCCATGCAGGTTAGTCTACCTCACAGTTTATTCGCTAAACGAACGAACAATTGTACAGCTGCCGAGCCCCCGGTGTTAATTCTCGATGGTTTGTGAATGTATTGCTGTTGTGCATTTCCTCTTGCTGCAGCTCTCGGGCGACATTGAACAAAATTCGTAGTCCTGATTTAGGAGCGGTCCTAGCTGAACTGAAGAAGATATCTACTGGACAATCTAAAATTATCTCGGAAGTACAAGAGCTTAAAAGTCAGATACTAGCAACCAATAACGCCTTGTCTGAACTCAATAAACGCCTATCGAATGTGGAAGCCAATTGCCAGCAAATCAGCCCTTGAGGCAGAAGCTCGTAACAGTGCAAACCGACACAGCTGAAACAGCTCGTCAAGTTTGTACTATTGAAACCCGTCTTGATGAAGCGGAGAACCGATATCCGCGTACTAATTTAATATTTTATGGAATTATTGACACAAGCAAATCTGAATCATTTGCACAGTCAGAAGAACAACGTTATTCGACTATGCTCTGAACAACCTAACTTTGCCTTAGAGCCAAAAGAAATTGAGCGAGCACATCGCCTAGGTAGATACTGTCTGGATCGCAACTGGCCTATTATTGCCAAACTTTCCTTTTTTAAAACCAGGGAAGCCATATTGTCGAATGGTCGCAAGCTTAAAAATACTCCTTACAGTGTGGGTGAAGGTTTTCGTCAAAAAGTACAGATCGCACGCAGACACCTAATCATCTTGCAAGAAGCAAGACGGTCCCTTTTTCTCTCCGCTACAAAACACCATCGATTAGCTCAAAGCGCTACATGTTTGACGAAACATCTCAATCCGTTAAGAAATATAGCTAACGCGCAGTCACCACCAGGTGTCCCGACGTACTGGGCCTGTCTCTCTAAAACCTTTTTCAATCTCAGTTATCTTTACCAATTTTAGAAGTTTTGCTTCAAAATATGAACAGGTAGCTGACCTCGTAACTACATCTGAAAGTGACTTACTTATTTTAATCGAAACGTGGCTTATCAATGAAATTGCTGACAGAGAAGTTATGAATGAACTGCCGAAAACAATGTTTTTTTCGCAGGTATAGGCAGGGTGCTCGAGGCTGTGGTGAATTATTCGCTGTCAAAAAAGAGCTGAAGTTTTCCGCTATCCACGTGACTACAAACCTTGAAATTTTATGGCTTATCTGTGGAGTTAACCCACAGCTATTAATAATCGGTGTTTGCTACCATTCCCCCCGCAGTAATGCTGACTCATCAGGAGAACTCAACAATATCCTGGCCTTTCTAAAGAAAAAATTCCCAAACGCATGCATCTTGCTTTTTGGAGACTTTAACTACCCTCAAGTTGACTGGAATAATTATTCTAGCTCGGGTAGTAGTAGTACAGGAGTTAATGATTCTCTGGACGTTTGCCTAAATTTTAACTTCACACAGATGATAAGGGAGCCCACACGTGTGACTCAGGAAACCGCAAATATCCTTGACTTGATACTAACCTCCCATCCAGACAGCATGTCCTTCATTAGCTATCTACGCGAAATAAGCGATCACAAAATAATTCATGCAGTTTTTTTTCTTTTTCTCTTGTCAAACATTATATCGATCGCAGAACAATCCGCTTATACGATAAAGGACAATATATGTTGCTATAAATGGCGGATTAGAAGCGTTCTACGAGTTATTTATATCGGGCTTTGAAAATCGCTCGATGAAAGAAAACTGGTCGCTTTTCCAAAACAAGCTGTCCAATCTTGCTACGCAATATATATCAACAGCCATACTCCGGCCCAATCGTAACCAACCATGGTTCACCAACACGTTAAGAAAACTTGAAAACGAAAAGAAACGGTTGTTTCGCTCAGGTAAACTTCGGCCGAACCCCAACTCCTGGGATAAGTACTACGAAGCTGAACTTGGTCGCTATTCAACAACACAAATATTCAAATATTCATTTTTTTCACTCAGATCTACCTCGCATGCTTAATAGCAACCCCCGAAAATTCTGGCAGGTCATCAACCTCAATTTATCCACTGGTATCAAAATTTCTAAAGACTGTCAAGTTATATCCGACATAGATTGTGCCACTGCGTTTAACTCCGGTTTTGCATGTTTTCACGATCCAACCACCCATGCCTCTCCCTGCATATTCTGTTCCTCTATTGCCTTCAATGCCGAATGTAAATTTTTCACCAGTCGGAATATCTGCACTGATTGACAAATACAAATTATCCTCATCAGCTGGTGTTGATGAAGTCACTTCGAAGTTATTGAAAAACACTAAGTGCATAACTTCCACGTACCTAACATTACTGTTTTCGCAATCATTATCATCAGTCACCCTTCTAGACCAGTAGATAAAGAGCAAGGTCGTTCCAGTCGACAAATCAGGTAACCGTGAATCGCCATTGAACTATCGCCCAATATCCATCACTAGTATACCTTGAAAAATCATGTGAAATCATGAATCAATACCAAACTTGATATGGCATAACATGACTGTATGAGGAACATATTTGACTAGTCAAAACACGAAAATCATGACATGTATGTTATGAATGGCATGATTTAAATTTCTTGGTCCAGCAGCTCTTGCGGTTGTTTCGTACAGATGACATGTTGCAAAAGTGGTATGGTATGGCATGACTGCACGGCGAACACAAGCAAATGACCCTAACATAAAAATCATGATGTGCGTGTCATGTAGCAACATGACTACACGCCACATTCATCATGCGCTTGCGGCCGTTTCACCAGTGTCACATATACCAAATTTGGTATTACAGTACGTGAATGGATGATGAAGGTATGTGGCTGGTGCAAACATGATAATCATGCGATGCGTGTGATGTAACAACATGACTACATGCCACGCTCATGATGCGTTGGCGGCCATTTCACTAGCTTTACTTATACCAAACTTGGTATTACGGGACGTTAGTATATGACGAAGGTATGATACTGGTGCAAACATGATAAATATGAGATACGTGTCATGCATATAACAACATGACTACATGCTACGCTCATGATACGCTCGCGGTCGTTTCGCTAGCTTCACATGTACCAAACTCGTTATTACGCGACGCGAACGGACGACATAGGTAAATGACACATCCAAACATGATAATCACAAAATGCGTGTCATGTAACAACACAAATACATGCCACACTGATAATGCGCTCGTGTCCCTTCGCTAGCTTCACATATGCCAAATTTGGTATTACATGGCGTCAATGGATGACAAAAGTATGTGACTGGTGCACACATAATAATCATAAGATGTGTGTCATGTGAGAACATGACTAAATGCCAGAGTCAAGTGAGTGAGCAAACTTTATTTAACCAGCGGATTGAGGCGTGGGCCTAAGCCGCACCAGGGGCGGTGGAGAGACCCTGTCTCTCAGCCGCCTCCCGTGCCCGCTGGATGGTCCATATTTGATCTGTGCGATCTGAGCTGATCAGCGCGGCTTTCCACCGCGCCCCAAGCTGTTCTGGGGAGACTGCATTGGCGTCCTTTATCTGTGTGCATTCCCTTAACATATGCTCTAGGGAGGCGCGTCTCATGCTACATAGTTTACACGAGTCATCAGGGTATAGTTCGGGGTAGATGCGATTTAGGTGCTTCAGATTGGGAAATGTTCTAGTTTGAAGTCGCCTCCAGTCAACCTCCTGAGATCTGTCTAATGTGGTGCTAGGTGGTGGAAATCTGCGCCTCGACTTTTGATAGAGTTGGATAATGTCGCAGAACCTAAACATTCTGTCCCTCTCCCACCACTCATCTCCTCCCAGTACCTCATGTGAAGCTCTATTGCGAGTGCGGTAAGTGAGACCTCGCGCTACGCGGTGAGCCTCCTCGTTGAGGTAGGGGGACGCACACGGGGTGTGGGTTGGGAACCATATAATATACCTTTCTTCGAATTCCTCGGATGATATGATATTTGCCTTGCGGAGGAGTATGTTGGCTGCCTCGGGAGATATTTTTCCTCGTACATAGTTACGGATTGCTGACTGCGAGTCGCTGATGACATACCTACACTTTGGGGAAATTATGGCCTGTGCAATAGCCACCTCTTCCGCGATTTCTGAATTATCCGAGCGTATGGAGCACGCGTTTACACATTTGCGGTCGGTGTTTATTACTACCGCAACGTAGGATTTGTGACTAGGGTACTCCGCTGCGTCTACGAACAACGCTTCCTTGTCTCTGCCGTAGGCCTTAAGCAGAGTTCTAGCGCGGCTTTCTCTTCTACCCTGATTAAATTCGGGGTGCATGTTTTTGGGCAGATTGGGGACCTGGATCTTTTCCCTGATCACCTTTAAAACCGACACTTTACTTCATTGTTGCCTATGGTAATTTATCCCCAACTTGTCAAAAATACTCCGTCCTGTGTTCGTGCTGGCTAGCCTCTCCAACTGGGCAATCTGTTGCGCTTCTATCAGCTCCTCTAAAGTGTTACGTAAGCCCAGTTGAAACAGTTTTTCGTTGCTGGTGCTATCTGGAAGGCCCAGAGCTTGTTTGTACGCCTTTCGTATGAGTGCGTTGATTTTGAGTTTTTCGGCTGTATACCAGTTTAGATATGGCGCTACGTATATAATGTTACTTATGACGAATGAATAAATAAGCCTGATGACGTTAGCCTCTTTCATGCCTTGGTGTTTGTTGGTGACTCTCTTGATTAGCCGTATTGCGTTGGTGACTTTGGTTACTAACCTCTTGACAGCTTCACCGTTTGTATCCTTAGACTCTATTATGAGTCCAAGGACTGTGATTTGTTGCACTATAGAAATAGTCCTGCCGTTTTGGTGTGAATTTGGATCTCTTCGTAAGCACGGTCCCGGTTGTATCCCTTGGGTGGTCTGCCTTTAGGTGTCGGGCGATAGAGGAAGAGTTCGGATTTATCTGGCGAGCACTCGAGGCCAGTACCATCAAGATACTCCTCAATAGTGGTGACGGCCTCTTGTAGTCTCTGCTCTATCTCTCCGTCACTACCTTCACACGCCCAGATGGTGATATCATCTGCATATATAGAATGATGTATTCCGTATATTGAGTTCAGCCGCGCCGGGAGTCCTATAATTATGAGATTAAACAGAATTGGCGATATGACCGAACCCTGCGGGGTACCAGCACTGCCCATAGGCCTTTCCTCAGACCTCAGTTCTCCCATTACGATATATGCCGTTCTGTCTGTTAGGAAGTCCTTGACATAGTTATACGCTTTTGATCTTAAGCTTAATTGGCAGATCTGATGTAAGATAGCCGTATGCGATGCTTTGTCGAAGGCTTTTTAAGGTCTAACCCTAAGATCGCCCGGGTAGCTCTTGTTTTGTTGTCTAGATTCTGCTGCTTAATTTGCAGCATGGCGTCTTGCGTGGAGAGCCGTGTGCGGTACCCCAACATGGAATCTGGGTAGATTTCGTTCTCCTCAAGATAAGTGTTGATTCTGTCTAGAAAAGCGTGTTCCATCAGCTTCCCAGCACAAGACGTTAGTGATATGGGGCGTAAATTCGATAGATCGGGGGGTTTCCCGGGCTTGGGGATGAGGATTACTTTAGCTTTTTTCCACTGTTTTGGTATAGTGCCCTTGGTCCAGCACTCGTTAATATTTATTGCGTGATGTTCTCTATGGCTTGGTCGTCAAGGATCCGTAGTGTTCTTTTAGTGATCCCGTATGGTCCCGGTGCAGATTTGGTGTTTAGCTTCTGTAGCGCGGTTCTGATTTCAGCCACAGTAAACTCCTTATCTAAGAGCTCGTTCGGGCCTCCGGAATATGGTCCGTGCTCTATGACAGGCATGGCGGGAATGTACGTGTTGCTAGCCTCAGCGATAAAGTCCTCCTCACTGTCGTTATACTGGTGCACCAGTTTACGCAAGGTTTGCTTGTGTGCTGATTTGGTGTTATCTGGGTCTAGCAGGTGTTTGAGCATGCGCCATGTCTGACCAGCATTCATTTGGCCATCGAGACTATTACAAACTTGGTCCCATTGCTGTTTGCTTAGCTGCTTACAATGTTCTTCGATCTGTTTGTTCAGCTTGGCTATGCGCTTGCGCAAGAGCCTGTTGTGCCTCTGTCCCCGCCATCTATTCTGCAGTGATTGTTTGGCCTGCCACATGTGTGCGAGACGGCTATCAATCTGCTCTAGGGGTGGACTTGAAGTGAGACTCCGCGTTGCCTCGCTGACGTCGTTATTGACATCTTTGATCCAATCTTCTATATTGCTGATAGGGTCTTGTTTTTCGCGTTTCTGACTTTCCGAAACTTATCCCAGTCAGTCCATCTAATCTGTCTCTGAATTTTTGCGGCAGCCATGGTTTCTATCCTGATTTCTAATATTCGATGATCACTCCCCAGATCATCGAATGTGTTTTTCCATTTAGCGGTCCCCGCGTTACGAACTAACGTTAAGTCTGGAGTGGTGTCTCCTGCAAGCCCAGTTCCCATACGCGTAGGGGAGACGGGGTCAGTGATGAGAGTTAAGCCTGTTTCTTGAATATTCTGCCATAGCGTTTTTCCTTTGGCTCTTGTGTATCCGTATCCCCAAGCACTGTGTGGAGCGTTAAAGTCTCCACCTATGACGAGTGGATTGGGTCCCGCTATATCTACGGCCTTCTTAAAGAAAAGAAGGAAGCGTTGTCGTATGCGTGTGGGATTGCTGTACAAATTCAGAATAAATATGAGCGGAGATTTTTTTTTCTTTTAGGGGCAAGTTGTACAAGTATATGTTCAATTTCTGTGATGTGGGTGTTGTGGCAGATTGCTACGAGTCCCTTCCTTACTAGAATGGTTAGTGTTCTAATATCCCCTGTTGAGGGGCCGATCGCCTGATATCCCGGTAGCTTAGCTAAAGCATGGGTTTCCTGCAAAATTAGAACATCCGGTTTGGTTCTGTCTCTAAGGTGTTGTTGCAAGACTGCTCTCTTCCCCTCATAGCTCCTCCAATTCCTCTGCCAAATAATTAGGTCTCTTTTTCTCGGCTTCCCTATTTTGAGTTGGCTATCGAAGAGGGAGGAGGGCGAAAGGAGGCAGGCCTCATGAAATTACTTGATATAGCGACTGATGCGGTGTTCTGAGATAAGTGTGAATTTCCTTCAGTGCTTATCGGAAGGTTGGTAGCTGGAAGTACCGGAGGTGTCCTAGGGTTGAGATTGGCTACGTTAGCTTCGAGTTTATCTAGTCTATTCATGATCATAGATATTGCAAGCGAAAGGTTGTTGGTTGCCTCTGCCTGTTCCTTAACTGCTTTCTGTATTTCGGACAATGTTTGATTAATGTTCGAGCTTTGCGCCGTAGTTTTGTCATTAGACACCTGAGCTTTCCTTTTAAGAGGTGGCGGGGTACTGTCCTCGTCCATTCGGTTATCTGGCTTTTCTTCGAGGCGCTCTTGGGCCGCGGAACGCATTTGACTAGAAGTTCTATTTGTGCAGTTTTTAAGACTTTGAATTTCCCGAGTAAGTTGTGATATCAATTCTCTAAGCTCAGCGTTTTCTTTTTTCAGCTCTGCTATATCACTGGCATTATGTGCAGTCTCCCCCGAAGGCTCAGGGCGCGTCCCTTTAGCCACGTCTGACCAGCTCACCGTGAATGCCGGGTTCCCTCGATGGCCATTGCCACCCTTTGGCTTAGACCGGGATCTGGAACGGGATGTAGTGCGCCTTCTCGGTCCCGGAGACTGGGTGGTGTGGCCGCGGGGCGTTGCGCAGGACCAGGACCTTGATCTGGACCCAGGCGTTGCCCTCGTCCGGAATTTGGACCTCCCGCGTTCGCTTGGCTTGGTGCTAGGGGGGTAGTTCTCCTCGAGCGTCTCTTGAAGTTGTCGGAACCACTGGCGTTGTTTTACGATGTGGGGTGTCTTGAACTTGGCCTTGCAGAGTTTGTCAGCCGTGGGATGATCCTTGCCGCACAGCTGACATCGTGGCTGACAGTGGTGGTCCTCGCTCGGATCAGGCGTTCCACAACCCGCACATAGCTTGTCGTTTGGCCTCCAGCATACGTCACTCCTGTGCCCAAGTCTGTTGCATTGTTTGCAAAAGTCAACTTGTTTCCTGTATAGTGAACAGCGTGTGAGCACTCCTCTGTACATAACGTGCGTCGGGACTCTGCTGCCGTCAAAAAGGACTATCACTGTCGTGGTGTTGCCAAGACGTTTGGCTGCGATGGCCGTAGGATTTCGGGCTGTAATAATAGCTGCGGTGATGTCCCGTGGGGTTTCGTTCAAAGGAACTCCTTTGATTACACCTTTGGCAGTGAGTTCCGGGGCCGTCTCGCATGCTCCCACCTCATACAACTTGTCGTTGGCTTTGATGTGCTTGATGCCTTGGTACTTATCTGCATGGTCTTGGTTTGGGGTGCTAACGACCAAGATGTTCTGAAAATTATTCGGACAAATCGTGTCCGTCTCTCTTTCTTCATAAGGGATCTCAGCCGCTTCATACACAGCTTTGTCTAGCTCCGTTAAGCTGAGCTTGGATAGCTGCAGTCCTCCTCTTGGCCTTATAACTATCTTGAAGTCACCTGTCGGCAGTCTTGGCATTTTGCTGGCTCTGGTTATCCGGGATATCAGGTTTGCACCGCGCGTTCTAGATGTTCGGGTAGGGCTAGAGCTACCACGGCGTTCCTGGCTACCTTTCTTCGCACGTTTTCTGTATCGAACTTCTGTCCACCCGTTGCCTGTGTCATCTTCTTGTTGGGTGACGTCTTCGTCTTCCCGTCGGGTGGAGTCTTCATTCTGCTGCGATACCTCCATTATTGATGATTACGGCCTGTATGGCGCGAATGCCGAGGCCTGGCTATCGTGAGGCCGCCCTGCAGTCGACGCGGAGCGCCGGTCGTAGGAGTAGTAGACGCTACTTGGTGGGGGCTGGTTTTCGGTCGTAAAATCTCAAAAAATGATCACCCACCTTAGAATATGGTCTCTTCGGATTCTCGGTGACGAGAAGAATCAGATGGTATATAAATCCGAGTGGTGCCTGGCTGTATTTGCTGCGAAATCATTCTATGAGAACGGAGCCGACGTGAAGAGCGTCCATTCACCTCGGTGACCGCAGCGCCTCCCTCGCCAGAGTCAAGGCGCCAATACATTCCGACGTGACGCGTGCTTGCCAGCGTTCATTTCTTCGCGTCACGCTGGTGTGGCCACGCCAGGAGCCGGTCCTGCCATATATACTCGCAGGCGCACACTGCGTTGCTTTGTCGCATGCGCGTTTCAGTGCGTCAGGCGTTCCTCCATCACGAAAAAATAGCAACATAACCACGGAATGAATGATGGAGAGTGGGGCGAAGCATTCGTCCATCCATTCGTTCTTGCTTCCGTCCGTCCATGCGTCCGCCTGTGTGACCGTCCTTGCGTCCATCCGCCCGTCCGTGCGTGCATCTGTTCGTGCGTCCGTCCCTGCATTCGTCCATGCATCCGCTCCTGCGTCCGTTCATGCGTCCATTTATGCATCTGTCTGTGAGTCTGTTCGTACATCTATTCAACACTCCAAGTACCAACATCTCGCATCTTTTCATCATATAATCCCCTTACAGAAGCACCGCCATCCAGCGGACATTCCAAGGACTAAACGAGAGGTGGCACACACACACTTTCTTACGGCTTGCGCTTCAGGTCTACTTCCCACCTTTAACCAACTCGAGTTCATGGTATATACTAGTTCATTGTATTCATGGCACTGTGGCTCAACGCTCGCTAAACCTTTCTAAAACCAAACAGGTTATGCCCAGCGAGTATAACGTAGCAACCCTTTCTTGTCAGATAGTGCTCAATGTACACGCCAATGGCTGCTAATGGGGAATGAGAGACAGGAACATTCGGCTTTTAGTTAACGCGCACGCCGCGAACTCTTTATTGTTCATCAAAGCACAGGATAAATCTCCCACCGGCACCATCTTGCAGGTCAAAATGTAACACTGGTCACACTACGACAACAACTACGAGGGACGAACGGGTGCCGCTTTAAGGAGCTTCGCCCCTAAAAGAGGGATACGCAGGGTTGTCTGGGTAACATATCAGCGCGAAATGCAGCATGTCGCATTTCGCGCCGGTTGCCGTCGGGCTGCGCTGACGGACGCTGGTCGCGCCTGGCGTCAAACAGTGGAGTGCTCACGTTTTCCTAACCTAGCGTCGTTGTACCGAGTGTGCGCGCGCGTCGACGCAATCATTAGAGTATGTTATGCCCTTCATGATGCGCTCACGGCCATTTTGATAGCTCCACATATACCAAATTTGGTGTTACGTGACGTCAATGCATGTCGAAATATCTGACTCGTGCAAACGTGATAATCCTGAAACGCGTGTCAAGTAAGAACATCACAACATACCATGCTCATAGCGTGCTCACGGCCGTTTCGCAAGCTGCACATATACTAAATTTGGTATCACTTGACGCGAATACATTACGAAGGTAAACGACACATCCAAACATGATAATCATGACACGGAAGTCACGTACGGCATCATTTACCTCCACTTCGTTACGTTGTGCTGATTTTAAAGTGACCTATCAACATTTCTCATTCGTGCTTTGCATATCACCGATTCCCACTGTACATGGTATCTGCCTTTTTTATTTCTTTAATTTCTTCTCACTTTTGATGATAATGGACTTTTTACTGCTCTTTTTTGTCGTCATTTTTGATACCCTAGTCACTCCGCGTCGTTTTGTTTAAATATGCATTGCACTTTTTCTTTCTGCACCATCGTTGAATTTCGCGCTTTTTAAAAAGTTTTTGTTTTGCTTTCTTTTTTTAAATTTCCTGTTTAAAGTTTGCTTTTATTTTTCTCAACACTTGCGTATACCCCGTGTTCAGAGACACAGAGACAGAGAGAGATAAAGGAAAGACAGGAAGATTAACCCCAAGAAGGCTGTCACTCTGCATTCAATGGATGCAACATCGGAAGGACGTGCCGCTGAGGGTGCTTACTTGGGGACCCTTTTCTGTTATACTTATGAATCACGTCACTTGTATTTCGGTGATATCATCATAAACTTGAGCTTCAACATCGAAAAACCCGTTGACTACAACACTATACCGGGTATCCTTCAGAATTATTGAAAACAATTTTGACCTTCATATATCAAGCCACTACCTCTGTGCTTAGCAGCGTGAGACTATAGTTGCTAATCGACTAGGGCAGTTACTTATCGGCTACAACGAGCAAAAGGAAAGTTTCAAGGATTCGCACTACTTCCAATGGGCGAATTCTAAAGTCTGCGCGCATACATGATATAAGGGACTACAGCGAGCGTTTTATCTACAGATAAGCGTACGCAACACCACAGCGAAGGCTTACTAGTGGAAAGATTCAACGACATTAGGATCAAAATCAAAACAGCGAAGCAGGCTTTGAACGCACATCCCTAGTACACAGAAGAAGGATACATATTCATTGGCGAAGGAAGCATAGCCTCCGTAATTGTGTCAACAGCATCTGATTCCGTGATGCGATTCTTTTGAATGCGAAGCCTGGCAATGCGAACACCCTTCGCAACAAGCCAGGTTCGCTCAGCTAGCACGTGCGCCGTCGCGGTGTACGTGACAAAGCATGCGCAGCAAACGGAGTAGCACCACATTTATAAGCACATTGCATTACGTACCTTCTTGCTGCATACATCCACCTGCTACTCACATTTTATCATATTGTAGCAGTGTTCAGAACACAGGAGTGGCTAAAGTTCACTTCTCAAGAGCGAACCTGCGCCCACAAATCAAGGTGACTGTGGTTGTGAAAGTGTAAAGTTGAAGTGCGAAAATGTCGTTCAGCTGCCAACCTCTTTTTGTTTTGTTGTTTCGCGCGAAGAGTTGAGTGTGTGGTGCATGCGAGCCAGGCACGGCCGGCTGTTCGTGCTGCAATGGTCACCGTCTGAGGTTGCTAAGCTGATGTGCCACATCGCGCCTAGAATATACTACAATAAGAACGGCGATTGGTGCGATATTTGAATACCACTAAGATGACGCAACAGTACAATGAACCAGCCGTATTACATAACACAGATACAGCTCTAGGGCTGTCTACTCCGATTCAAGTGTTAACACACCTCGTTAATCATTTGACACTTCCACATGGCGTCTGCCCTACATGCAGGCAGAGGTTTCTTTTCTCGAACCAGTGGCCGAAATTGGGTTCAATCACTGTCGTTATCAGTCGGCGAATCGATACCAAATAATCAACGAGCACTTAGTCATACATTTGAGGTTAATCTCTGCGTGGTCGTCATAGTTATCGTCCAGGCGTTGTGGCTCGGTCAGCGAGCTCCACCACAAGCTGTTCTCAATCAATAGCTTGCACGCGATTTCATGAACGCACAAAAGAACACCAACATTGAAGCTTATATGAATCACGCGTCAATTTATCTGCATCAATGTGGTAATTACTTCACCAGAAGTGTCATTGGGTCTGTGTGAATATATACCCAAGGAACCAGCAGACTATTTACTGATAACATTAGCGTGACAACGCAGCGTTCTCGTTGCCCCATGCCGGCACTCCAACGTGGCTGTTTCAGTGACGTCTGTGCAAGCCTTCTTATATAGCGTCCGATTATGTATGAACAAGCAAAAGCCGATTATGTGCAAGCGATGTGCGTAGTGTTTTTGGAAAACATTCGTGGCCGGATCGTCATCAGTATCGCTCACTGTGCTTCAACGCCCTCTCACGAACGGCTTCCCCACGCGACGAAGAAGCACCGCGTACGTCTACTCCATTCGTGTTATCACACATACACGAATCATGGGTACACAGCGCCAACAGCATCACCGCCACCCCACTCGTTACGGCTTGTTTGCGCTTCACCTGTCGACGCCACCTCGCTCCTTCAATAGCACCCCGTCTCGGGCGATCTAAAGCAACACCGAGTGCCGCACGCCCAACACTCACGTGCACTCACCCAAGAAAGCGCGCGTCGCAAAACAAACCAAAAACCGGCACGAGACAGCTGAGGAGGCTCTGTGCACGTCGTGCGCGGCGCCTTCATTTTCCCTCCTCCAGCAAACAACGAGCAGTGTCTGTGCGTGCGTGCCCGATGGCCAATACCGATGTCGAAGCGGACGGGGCTGCACGTAGCATGACGCGTGCACTTGCACCTTCTTGAAGCGGGCGCCGCGCTATCACCCTTCGTCACGCCCACCCTCGCATACACAGCGCTTCGGGAGAATCGGCGGCCACCATCAAACACACAGCGAGAACATTTTCGAAGCCCGCTCGGCAGGGGGCGCGTGCGCATTTATGCAGCTCGAAGGGCCACGTTCATTCGTCGCCCGCTTGCGCGGACGGGAAGGCATAACCGGTGTTGCGACGCTCGTAATTCTCACTCGAGATATTCAGAAGAGGAGGAAAAGCGCTAGTGCTCAATGCAAGTGGTCCATTCTGCGGATACTTTTGCAAAATTTTCCGGCGTGCTCATGTGTGTGAGTGTATGTATGTACGTATGTATGCCCTAGTGTGTGTCACGAATGTTAATTGTGTGTTTGTGCTTCAGCGCACGTGTGTGTGTATTAGCGATTGACCACCCGGGCGCCACCTATGAAGCACGTTGATTGATTGATATGTGCGATTCAACGTCCCGAAACCACCATATGATTATGAGAGACGCCGTAGTGGAGGGCTCCGGAAATTTCGACCACCTGGTGTTCTTTAACGTGCACCAAAATCTGAGTACACTGGCCTACATTTCCGCCTCCATAAAAAATGCAGCCGCCGCACCCGGGGTTCGATCCCGTGATCTGTGTTTCAGCAGCCAAGTACCTTTACCACTAGACCACCGCGGCGGGACTATGAAACACGTTGAAGTTTCCTCTCCCCCATCCCCCCTCCATGCGCAGGGTAACAAACCGGCTGCTTATAGACTCGTTAACCTCCCTGCCTTTCTTTTCCTCCTATTTTCTTTTCCTAAAGTGTGGAGCTAATCACGTGTAGACAACTCACGCCACACATTTAAAATACATGGACTGAGTAGTTGCAGTAGAAAGGTTTTATAAAGTAGCATGCTGTTATGTTTTAATGATTCTTCTACGTATTTATGGTGCATAATATCTAATGGTGGGACTTGTCGCTAAGCTACAAATGACGCTCAGGTGATGGCATTAATGGAATTAATTTTATCGTCTGCAACACGCGTCGGTTTTAAAGAACCATTTTTCGCGCTGTCCTCTTATATAAATGACAGTGCAAAAACATTGCTTAGTGCTTCAAGAGAACACTTGGTCCACCTAAGAAAACTCGGTGTTTAATTTGATGACGTCGTAAAGCTTGTATATTTCTTTCTGCAGGTAATAATGTAACCCTGAACAGAAACACAAATTTGCCATGAGCGTACATGTTGATACGAAAGAGAGAGATCAACACAAGAATATGAGACATGCGGCATGTCACCACATTTCGGCAGTGTATGGAGTGTCTAACCTGTTATTAAACTCAAGCAGCCGGCAGCATCACTGCAAAGAGCAAGCCTACTGGTGCACACGGCGGTGAAGGGGTGAGTATATTGTTCTACTCGCCACGGCACGGAGGCTAGCTCTGACTGCAGGTGCAACGAGCTTGTCGTTGCTGTTGCTTGTCGAAGCCGTGCACACTTGGATGGATAACGCCTGTTCTCCGTCTCTCTCTTTGCCTTATATAGATAGAGGTCATTCGAGTGCCGAGCGTACAATTACAGGAAGGGATATGCTCCGCGCCAGATGTATGTATGTATGTATGTATGTATGTATGTATGTATGTATGTATGTATGTATGTATGTATGTATGTATGTATGTATGTACCAGAGTGCGCCGCAGGAATGGCGATACGCAGACTCGAGATTATCGGACGATATTTCGGCCATAAATATAGCTTCGTGGTATGTGGGCATCAGATAAGGTAATCGGCTGTCAAGTTCTACGATTAGAGGCAACAGATGAAAAATCAATATTTCTCGTGGCGTAGCCCTAGGACTCTACAAACGGAAAGTGTTTATCGCCCAATGGGAATCACGCCGGCGTGTTTGTTTTCTGCGAGCCCATTGCTCGTTACTGGTGGCCTGAGATTAATCCTCAGAAGGAACATTTGACGGCAGCTTGTTTCTCATCGCGCAGAATAGGCGTGACTAGCTAGGGTTCCCCGTTAGTGGGAGTGAAGCTTCATCACGACGGGTGCATTTCTTCCCGCTATGCTCGAGGTCGAGAGAAAGCAAGCGTCGAAAGAAGATGTAAATTTCTGCAATGCAACATCAGCGTTCATCGATCACCATTATGGTTGAAAACTTGCATCGCCATAACTTCACCACTTGTAGAAACGGCCCTTCCCACGCACTGTGGCAATAAAGTTGGTGTGAATCAGTGAACGGGTAGCTTCATATGTCCCAATTGCTGCTTCGAGTCAAGTGTTACCAGGTGTTTCAACGTCATTGAGTAACTCGGGTAATGGGGTTGCAGCCTTCAAGAAGTCAAGAGTATACTATTCGAAACGTCCACTCCATGGCAAACAGCCTTTGTTTACCAATATTTTATTGTAGGAATATCACTTGTTTACGAGGCGCGTCAAGTAGACTGGCCTGTAAAGGGTGAATAATGGTCCGACCCAACATGGACGCTCACGTTAGGACAGTGACGTCACTCTTATCACCAGGGGAACGCACTACGCTACCACGATGTGTATATCAGAAGCTGCTATCGCACAGCCCACACTAACGTTTAATTTAATGTCAGAAAGTTGAAGCTTTCCTAAAACAATGCGGGTATCATAATTTTATACTTTAACATATACATAAATGATAAAACTTACAAAAATGACAGAATTTCATTTATAACCTGCATAAATATTATTGTCCAAATAATTACTAACGCTGAATTTAGTATATGTGCTGATGACAGCTCTGCCATATTATTGGGAAACGACGTGCGAGACATGACAACAGAATGTTATCTATACTAAGAAGTTATCTACTTTATCTCAGCTAAATTAATCAATACAACATGAAACCCCAGGTGGTCTAAATTTCTGGAGCCCTCCACTACGGCGTCTCTCATAATCATATAGTGGTTTTGGGACGTTAAACCCCACATATCAATCATCAATACATCATGAAGAAGCCTGGGTAACTATTTTTCAATAAGATAACAAACCGCTCAAGCAATGTAATACTATCACTTTTGAAAATCAGAATATCGCTACACTTGACGAGCACAAAAGTCTCGGCGTCTACATTTCTTGAAAGCTCACGTCGGGCAGGTTGTAAATGATCATAGATGTAGAAATCTTTCCTGAATCACTAGCGTCTTATCAAGATAGCCCATTGTACTTGCTATAAAGGCCAAAGTGCAGACTTAAAATGATTTATTCAATGCACACTTATATCATTCTGCATTAGCAAATGGTGCACAACCACTAAAACTACACTTTAAAATTTTTACAGCCATAAGGGTGTATTTGTTTTGTCCCATGGGCAACACCCTTTTAGTGTGTCTAGGAACACCCTGAACTATAGGGTGTTTAAAAACACTCTTAAACCAGAATAGGTGTTTATGAACACCCCTAAACTATGGATGTTGGATGACGCTACACCCATGCGAGTGGGGTGTAACACTAAAAACCCCCCTGAAACGATGGCAGTTATATGGATAAGCATACTTGATCAAATGAAGCGCGATTAATGACACAACAAAAGCAGAGACACAGGAGCTGATCCTTAGTCTTGTGTGTTGAGGAGAGCCGTTCATATAGCACTTCATTCTATCAAATATGCATCACCAACTGGCCCAAGCCTCAATTGTTCTCAGGGAGAAGCATATATGAACCTTTTCGGAGGCTGACAGGCAAGAAGGAAGATACTGGTATCACCCACTGCACTTATACCTGCATGCATGCAGCTGATAAAATAAGGTGCCGTGGTTTTGAATGAGCTGCATAAGACCAGTGTATATATGTCTAGGTAGACTGGGCCGAAAACGATGAAGTAAGGCGCACGCACACACACCCACACCCCCCCCCCCACACACACACACACACACAGTAGTGCAAGCAGTAACCTGTAGCGTAAGGTTCAACCGAACATAATGCCGAAGCAAAAAACAATTCAGCCATATGTTAACATCTGCCTTTATTATAGAAAAACTGCAAGTCTGACAAGCAGGTTTCTCATGGCATTCTGCAAAATTTTAAAATATCTCACGTGATCGAGTTTTTTCTCTCTATATACTAGAAATTCATTGTTTTTAATGCAATAAATCCCCCCAACTTTCAAAACCATTTGCGCTAGTCGGGCAAACGACTGCGAGGTATGGCGTTGATTGACACCTATAAAATAGAAAAAAACACGTAAAAAGAGTAAGCGAGTTGTTGGAGTCACATTTAAAACCCATTATATCTCGCAGTATAAATTTCTATATTAAAAAATGAGAACATTCGACAAGGTAGTGTAATTGGGGTTGTATTATGTAATGCCAGTGTTTGTATACTTCTAAATGCAAAACCACAGCTCGTCACTGCTGCTTGCACAATCGTCTTCAGCTGCTGAGATGACTGATGCCTTAGAGAGAAGTGCGGCGAAGCTGTTCTTTCTGTACATGAAATTCAATCCCGGAAACCTAAAATAAATACACAAGGAACAATGACCGAAATTTCATAAACAGTGCAACATACAGTATGCACCCTGCATAACTAACTGCTTTCTTATGAGTAAGTATGAATTGAGGGCATAGCAAGCTTATTCAGTGGCAACGGGCTCCACTGCAGTGAGAAATGCTAGAAAAGGTATGCTGAGCAATAATCGCCATAAAAAGCACGCTGTGGCAGAATCATTACACCTTTCGTGCCGTAGATATGATCCTTACTTTACCCGTTCAGCTTGCTTGCGCAGGCAAATAAAAAGGTGCTGCTCCAAGTTGATAATGTTCCATTAGCTGCATGCATCGACCAATCTAAGTGAATGTCAAGTCCCATGCTTAAGTATGCATCAACACAGCTGCATGTGTATTCCTGCAGATGTACCATAGTACTTATTCGATTAGTTTATTGAAAGGAATACAGTATGGCGCGCAAGAACATATACATATTTTATCTGTATTGCACAAAAGCACAAGGCTACTGAGCATACATGACGGTATGCGCATTGAGAAGGTATTCAGTGCAGGTAACTTGTAAAATTAGGTACTGTACAGTTACGTATTAAAATGCGAATGATACAAGTGTTCTTGAACTGGCTCAGATTGACACGATTATATAATGAAAGAATTGGCTATTGGGTCATTCCACGTCAGATGTCCCAGCAATTTTGGTGACCATCTCAAATGTATTCGAAAAAAAGCGCCATGATTTTACTGCATTAAAAAGGGTAACTGCTATATTTCGCAAATAATTTTTCGGTCACGTGGCTGCCTCCTGAACTTCTCGGAATCTCGTCTGGATGTTTGTGAAAAAAATTATTTCATAAGTAGTTCTGCTTCCATGCCAAATTGGGTCTACAAGTTAAGTGAAGGGCTTGCGTAAAGTGTTTGAAGCTCAGTAATACTATTACCATTTTTCGACCACATATGCCTCAAATCTGGCTCTATATTAATGATATCACTGCTAACATCACTTGCAACATCAAGCTATTTGCGGACGACTGTGTGATCTATAGAGAAATTAATCATTACAACGATCACATTATGCTTAATGATTCTCTAGCTGTCGTGGCTAATTGGTGCTCTAAATGGCAGATGGAAATAAACACACAAAAATCAGGAATAGTGACCGTAAGCAGAAAAACAAAACCACCCAACTTCCCATACACCATTAATAACACTTCTTAATAAAGTTGAGGAACATAAATATCTAGGAGTTACACTGACTTCTGATCTCAAATGGGACAAACACATCGCTAATATAACTTCGAAGGCGCTACGCAAAGTATTCTTCTTAAAACGAACTCTAGCGCTCTCAACAACGCCAACGAAGCTGCTAGCTTACACATCATTCGTAAGACCAGTTTTAGTATATGCAAACACTGTCTGGTTTCCGTATTCGCTGACTAATATAACCAAAATAGAAGCAATACAAAGGAAAGCTGTAAGATTTATTTACGACAAATATAGGCGTACAGATTCCCCAACACATCTTTTAACTCAGTCAGGTTTACAAACGCTGTCCACAAGAGCGAAACACGCTCGCTTAAAATTCCTTTTCCAGCTAGTAAAAAATAACTACAAGATAGATTCATCCAAATACCTTTCATTTTCACAGGCTCGGCAAACTCGCAATAAACATGTGCGCACGTTGTCAGAATACCTTGTAGGAACGACACGTTTAAGTACTCATTATTCCCGCGCACGATAGCGGAATGGAACCAACTGGATGCCACTATCACAAACTCCCGATCGCAAGCAGAATTCATTGCACAGATAGAAAAAACTGGGTGCGCATAACAGTTTATACGCATGCAGGCACACCGGTCCAGATCTGCTGTTCTTTAGTTAAAGCAACACTTTTTTCAATGTTCTTTTCACAGTAGTATAGCTGTTTTTAAAGTGTGCTTTCAGGGCTTGCTATTCCTGTCACAACTGTACCATTTATGTTTTCCCTCAGATACCAATGCTAACATAAGTTCCTTTCTTCAATCATGTATTTTATTTCTATCGCCTGTCGGCATGGTTTCAGCTCTGTATAATGGCTATAACTTGCTTTGTATCTTGTGATTATTGCATACATTGTGTATTAATAACATAATTAACGTTTAACTTCTGCACTGCTAATGGTTATATGATCTTCATGTCCTGTTATTATGCTTGCATGTTTTTACGTCTACATCCTTTTTTGTGTGTGTAAAAAATTACTGTATTGCCCAACTGCCACGCTCTCGAAAGAGAGTAGCAGTATTGTAAAATAAATAAAATAAGTAATCAATAAAAAATTTAGCCAAATTTTGTTATATCTGCAATTTTCTATATCAATACTGCACTACTGCACTTTGAATGAATATCTGAGGAGTGAATAATTATTCCACATAAGGTATATTTGGAGGTAAAAATATTTTAGACATCACAAGCAGTCAAACGTTACGAGAAAAAATCGCTAATTTCACAAAATAGTTGTTTTGACTATAATGAGACGCAACTTGGCCATGTGGTCATTTAATTGAAATAGATTTTGTACCTAAATCTAAAGCAAATAAACAGTTCTTTTCATGTGCCGCATTTTGTCATAGCAATTTATGTTTTGAAAAAAAGATCACAGCATATCCACGGAGTGAATGATGAGTGGGGCGTAGCGTTCATCCGCCCGGATGCACTAACAGATGGACAGAGAGTCTGACGCCAGCATAAAAGCATAAACGGACAGAAAGACGAATGAACTCACGAACAGACCGACACACGGAAGCCCGGACGAACGGATGCACAGACGAACGGACGAAAGCACAAATGTACGGACGAACGATTCGCCCCATGAATCATTTTGTCCGTGTATATGCTGTGAAAACCACTAACGCTATCTATTGTGCAACCCATAAAGTGGCTACATAATACTAGTACGACAACAGAGGAGGGAACGACCCATGGCCTCAAGAGTTTTGCCCCTAAATAATTTTTAGAGTTCCACGTTCCCCATTTTCCATTTGGTCATACGGCAGCCGACGCCTCGAAGTTCCCCATTGCCGTTGATGGAAAAATTCAAAAATTATTTCATCCCTTGAAATAGAAATTGTAATGATAAAACTAGTCACTTACAAAGAACTGTTTGTTTGCTTTCAATTTAGGTAAAAAGTAATTTTTAATTGGACCACCACATGTTGCAAATTGCGCCTCAATACGGACAAAAATGACAATTCTGTGAAATGAGTGATCTTTTCTCGTAGAGGTTAACAGCCTAAGACGCCTAAAAATAATTTTTCATCAAAATAGATTTTCTGTAAAGTATGTAGTCACAGCTCAGATTATTCAGACAAAGTGCAGTATCGCAATTAGAAAATGCAAACATAACACATTTTGGCTAAATTCTTGCAGACGTATGTGGCCGACAATTTGTAATATTATTACTGAGTTTCAAACACCTTACATAAGCCCTCTTATTAACATGTACCAAACTTGGAATAAAAAAAAAGGAATGGTAATTGTAAACTATTTTTTTCACAAACAACAGTCAAACAACAGTCTGGAAAGTTTAAAAGGCAACCACGTGACCAAACATTTTTTTCTCTCCGAAATATTCAAGCAGTGCACTGTTTGCAGTGCATTAAATCAGCATGTTTTTTTTCAAACACATTTGCCATAGCCGCAATATTGGCTGGCAAATTTGGGATAAAGTGACCCGATTACTTTCACTGAATGTCTATTGCATACTGCTAAATTAGGACTGTTTGTTTCAATCATGCTGGCAGGCTGAGAAAGCATAA
Organism: Rhipicephalus microplus; assembly: GCF_043290135.1. Taxonomy (NCBI): domain Eukaryota; kingdom Metazoa; phylum Arthropoda; class Arachnida; order Ixodida; family Ixodidae; genus Rhipicephalus; species Rhipicephalus microplus. The sequence continues at coordinate 154,241,442 of NC_134706.1, read as the reverse complement.
CTCCTTCCCAATGCAGCGTAGGCAAATACAATAGTGGCTGTGCGTGCTGTGTTCCCAGATAAATATGCTGCCCAGTCTTACATTTTGGCTGCAACACATGCTTAGATACCGTGCAGTATGTAGAACATTAAAGTGTTTTTGTGCAACAAAAAAACTAATAATACGCTTCACATAGCAAAAATACCTTTAACATCTGAAGTACTTGGCGAAGTAAAACACCGAAGCGAGGTGATGGCAATGAAACTCTGAATAACAAAAATATTTTGAAAGTTACACATGATGAAAACAGTTATGCAACACATGATGAAAACAGCAGTTATGTTTAAACAATTACACATGATGAAAACAGCAGTTATGTTCAAACAAGCGTTTGCACTGTTCAAGTAGGTAATTCGACCACACACGCAGACGAAAGGTCTGTTCAAACAAAAGTCCAGCTTCAGTGCTCGATCCGCTACACAGGCACGGCTGTCGGCAGTGTCACGCTACGATGCGGGTGAACGAAAATACTGGTTATGGTGAATTTAACGAAATTGAATGTATTAACTGTAGGCAAACTTCGCCAGGCACACCTAACGCGAAGTAATATGCTGTGTTGTCACCCAATGCATCAACCCGAGTTATCACGGTAGGGTTACCGCACAAAACGAAAAAGAACCGTAAAGAACGACATGGACACCACGCCCTTGTTTTCCGTTCTCGGTCTTTTGTGCAATAAGAAAATAAAAGAGAGTAAATGAACGACCAACATGCCCAAGCATATGCGTCTTAGATACGGTTGATGCTTAGAGCTAACAGGCGCCGTCCCCACTCATGTATTAATTAGTGAACTAAAATTGATGTTCATCACTAGCGGGCCGCGTTATTTACGGCTGCCAAAAAAGGGCACCACAAAAATCTGTCGAAATTTTTCGCTGAACCTCAGCGGCACACGCTCACACTGCTTTGTACTCCAAACAATAAAAAACAAAGAAAAAACTTGCCCCCAATCACACTTTTCCATCATCCCTGTGAAACAGTTCGGACAAATATTCCCGCTAAGTAAGTAAATGCTGATTTGTCATCAATTATTTGAAAACAAAATTCTTTGAAGGTGTTATTCTCGTGCTAACGCAGATAACAAAGCGCTGAATAGAACAACGTGAGAGCGGTACTCACTATTTCACTTCAAAGTGCTTCACAATATGAATCCGCAGGTCCAGCCTTCAGGATGGTGCATCTTCGAAATAATCAGCACTGACAGAACACACAGGAAGAGCACATTTCGAACATAACACCGACTAATAAACTCTACTGATCAAGAAGCCACGCGCACCACACGCACACACACGGGAGGGTTTTTCGCCAGCGCACGCAGTGACATTTAGGAAGACGCCGGTCCCTTTCCCGCGCTCTGCGGCCAGTGCACGCGCGCAGCAATCCCGGGCAGCCGAGGTTGTCTAGGCGACGAGACTAGATCACGCCGGTGGCGCTCTCAGGCCGGCCAGATGAGGTTTAACTTTAGCTCCGGCCTTCTACTGATTGCGCGGGCGCTGTTTTTTAAAGACCATAGTCTTTCTTAGGGACCTTCGACAAAAAAAATTTTGGTCTCTCTGTCTGTACTATTGTCTGTTTGTCCACCCTAACGATACTTCAAATGGTACCAAACGGCTAACACAGTTAGCAGCGCCCACCAATATTGCTCAAGGTTTAATTCACATAAAAAACAGCGCCAATAACGAGAGACTAGAAAAAGAAGGAGACAGACAGCGGCACTGAACTTACAACAAGATTTATTTGCCAGAACCGCACAATATATACTTGGTCAGTATCTAACAAAAAAAGAAAATACAAAACAAACAAAACAGAATCCACCTAACAACCACATAGTCATCTTCACAACGCACCATGAGCAGCACGTGTGCTAACATGCCGAAGGAAATCTATTTCTTTTAATGATAGCGCAATCGAAGGCCTGCTGACACATGCACTGCCCAGCCTTTCTATTTCTGAAGCCTCACAAATTTCACGTATCAACTGGTCCCGATGCCGCCTAATGACGGTACAAAGCTGAAAATCAGGGACACAGCCGCAGTCTCGGCAATGAATGCCGAGATGACCCGAAACTGTAGAGGAGACGTTGTGAGCGTGCTCTTTCAGCCGCTCATTTAAACACCTGCCTGTTTGGCCGATGTACCACTTTCCGCAAAACAGGGGTAGTGAGTACACCACTCCTTTATGTGAATCATGTCGTACCAACTCGCCCAAGCAACCACGTTAGCTCAAGGTTTAGCGTTCATAGTTGTACGATTGTCACTTAAAAAGCAATAAATGCGCATATCTGAAGCGCTATGACAGCCCTTCGAAGTTTTGTATGTCTGCCTTTATTCTGGAAGATGCACACACAAGTAACTCAAAGGAATGTAGCGTTTATCGCGCTGCGCTGACAGTACAGCGCGATGCTCAAAAAGGTATTTCCAATGCTTTGCTACGACGTCACGGTGGTGGCACCTGCCCGTTGCTTTGCGCTTTACACCTTATCACATCCGAGGCTGGCGCGCATTTTTCTCCGCGGGCTGCACGCCTTCATTTTCGAAGATAACTGCCAGATGGCGCTTGTGTCTAACGTGCCTCGATGCGCTCGTTCATCTCCGCTACACGCTCGAAGCACTCTAACGCAGCGCCTCCAGAATACCATTCACAATTTTATTGCGCATAATATCTAATAAACGTTTCGTTCACTCTCTCCAGACGAACGACTATCGTCTTTCGACTACATTTGCGGTGCAACATGCAGATTTGGAACCATTTTCTTTCTTTTTTTGCAGCAGTCTCCCCACTTCTTTTAACATTGCAATGTGCGGCCTTGCTGCAAAGCTCTCAAACCAAGAAGGCATCAAGTTCGCCATCTACGCGGACTACATCACCATATGGAGTGTCGGTGGCTCGGAGGGCTCTGTGGAGAGCTCTCTTCAAGAGGCCGTAGACTGTGTTGAAGTCTACATAGATGAAATGGGCCTCAAGCTCTCGCCAGCAAAGTCCGAACTTCTCTGATATCGACACACAAGACGGGGACCCAAACCCAAAAACTGGCAACCACTTGCCGACATCGACATTAGGCTGCACAGGGCATCGGGGCATCGTATTCCAAGGGTGGACTTCATAGGCGTTTTGGACATGATTATCGAGGCTAATGGACAGAACGGCCGCACGATCGACCATCTGACTTCTAAGGCGGAAGGGGTCATCCGACTAATCTCACGCATCTCCAACAGTCGGGGTGGTCTTCGAGAGCACAACCTCCTCAGACTATTCCATGCGTTCTTGATGAGCCACATAAGCTATGTCGCATCTATGCACAGGTGGCAACTCCATGAAAGAAATAAATTATACATCCTCATAAGGAAAAGCATCAAGAAAGTTCTTGGCATTCCTATGCGCACACGCACTGAGAACCTTATGAAGCATGGAGTCCACAACACGCTTGAAGAAGTTATTGAGGCTCAACAAACGGCACAGGTTGCCAGGCTTTCGATCACACCAGCGGAGAGAAAGATTCTGGTTGACACTGGATTCAACCCCCTGACGCTCGAAGTGCAAAATACGCCACTTGATGATTACATACGCTCTCGCATCAAAGTGTGCCCCCTTCCACGAAATATGCATCCACAGTACAACGCGGGCAGGCGTGTCGCTCGAGCCTCCTCTCTTTTAGCTCAAGCTCACAAACACTCGTCTGTTTCATGCTTTGCTGATGCCGACCAAAATGGCGTTTCCGCTCGCTTTGCAGTAGTATCCGTAGATACTAAAGGTAAGATTTTATCCTCGGCGTCGGTTCGAACCACTTCTTCTTACAGAGAAGAATAGATGGCCATTGCACTAGCACTCCTTGATCCACAAAGGACTGATATTTGTACGGACTCTAAATCCGCTGCTAGGGCCTTCGCTTCTGGTTCCGTGTGCAAGGAAGTTTTGAGAATTCTCGCTCACAAGGAACTCACCCACCACAAAATTATTTGGTTCTCTGCTCACCTTGGCTTGAGGGTCGGAGGCCTTCCCAATGTCAACGAGCTAGCCCACTCCAAGGCGCGAGGCTTCACTTAACGCGCCGGGACTTGTGCATCTCAGACAGAGGAGTCAGCCCCCAGCCTTCATTTTAGGGAGATTTTGACTACCTTCAACGAGATCACGAAGCATTATCAATTAGGCCGTAGGTCCTTTCCATTTCCACACGAAAAGTTGTCTAGGCCACAGGCAATCTCTCTTCGCATGCTTCAGACGGGAACGTACCCTAGCCTCGTAACCTATAGCCATTACTCCGATATTTCAGAACTTTGTCCGGACTGCCAGAATCGCAGTGATTTTAACCACATGCTTTGGAGGTACCCCTCTTTACAAAGAAAAAATGACGAATTTTCTGAGAACTCGTTTCATTTAATGCTCACGAGTCCGGTTCTCATACAACAACTCAAGGCTGTCCAGAAGGCCCACGATGCGGCGGTGAGGCTGGGCCTCCCCGTCCCAACGTGGGAGCGGCCCGTGATCCTACCCCTATAAAACGGGGGTGGAATCCATCAGGACCCCAATAAAAGTTTTTCATCCATCATCCATTTGCGGCAGTGGTCAGTTGCGTTATACTCGTTCTTTAACAGTGCATCTGAATCGCAGTGAACATTGTGACGGTGCAGTGCGGCCTGCACGAGCTGCTAGTCAGATCGCGCGTATGTAATATTCAGGAGCAATATGAAGCGCACCTTCACCGACCTAATATAGTGAATACTGGGAAAAAGCTAAGCTGATTGATATTGCTTAGCGCTATGGGTATTTAGGGACTGTGCATTCAGAGTCACGCAAGCGATATTTCATCAGAATTTTCATTTCGGCAATGACATTGCTCTTCGCAACATCGCATGTATTGGCCGTCACACTATTCGATGAAAACATATTACCACGTGCGTGCTGCGTGAAAGACGGAGACGACAGTGCATACGCGTATTTGCACGCTTTTATGCAGAAAGCAATAAGAAAAAAGAAGACCGCTCTGACGTACGGTAAATAGAAAAATGGCCCCATATGTGCACGTTATTGTGCAAATCTCGTCGAAAGACGATAGTCTTGCGTGTGGAGACAGTGAACAAAACGTTTATTTGATGTCCTGCGCAAGAAAATCGGTGAATGGTATTCTGGAGGCGCTGCGTTAGAGTGCCTAAAGCGTGCATACAGTGGAGGTGAACTAGCGGATCAAGTCCCGTCACATGTGAGACCTGACCACCATCTGGCAGTTTTCTTGGAAAACTAAGCGCGTGGCTCTGAGACGGGTGTGCACGCCCGTCTCAGAGGTGATAAGGTGTAGAAAGCAAGGCGACGGTAGGTGCCACCACGATCTCGTCTTAGCAAAGCGTTGTTAACACTCGCCTTTTCGTGCAAGCGTTGCATGGTCGGCGCAGCGTGATAAGCGCTACGGTTCTTAAAATACTTATGATGGCTTTTCTAGTAAAAGACTCACATGCAAAATATATACGTAATGTTACGGTGCTCCAGACATGCGCAATAATTACTTTTTAATTGACAATTGCGCAAGCGTGAACGCTAAATCTTGAGCAACATTGGTGGGCGCTGCGGATCGGGTCGGCAGTTTCAAATACCTGGTGCCGTTAGGAATGGACAAACAGACAAAAGTACAGACAGACAGGCAAACAGACAAACAGACAGACAGACAGACAGACAGACAGACAGACCAAAATGTTTGCGTCCATGATCCCCAAGAAAGACTATCGTCTTTAAAATACTGACCTTCTGCTACTTTCTCAACCTGTAAAAACTACTTCTGTCTTCACGTCGTGACAATATATTTGTACTTACCTTGCAGTCCTTAGAACAAGCCCGCGGCTGAAAATATTTCATGAATGTTGATTTCTCACTACCTACAAAGTCAAGGCTTTGACCGAAGCACGTCTGCCTGGGAAGTAATATCAAATTAAAAAGGGAAGCCACCAAAAACTGAGAGAGAGAGAGCCGGAGAATGCGTTTTTGCTCCCCTAAGGAGAGCTCTGTTCGCAGTTTAGTCCACAAGGTTCCTGTCATTGTGAGGAAGGCTGCATAAAGGTAACCGAAAATGTCTTTATTCTACATTTTCCTTAATGGTTGGTGTCTTCTTCCGAATTAAAAAGACGCACTTTTAAGGACACACGAAGAGGAATATTCACTACATTAATGAAATGAAACGTGCCTGATGAAAACATATCACGTCGATGTTTGTTTATAAGGAACATGATGGCCCGTTGACGCGGTGGTTATGGCCAAACAACTGTGCAGATGGGGTTTTTTTCCAGGCAGCGGACGTTTTATCTTCAGCTTTCAAAGCTTCAGGCTTATGGGGGACGGGGGGAGGGGGGAGTGTTCTATGCATAGCTACGCCAATGTGCGCAGCATTACCTTGTTCAGGCAAGTTAGTGCACTTTGTGATTGTTGACTAATGGCGCAAATGACACAGATGAAAGGAACAGATACAAGAGGATTGGCCCTTACTCTATTGGTCAAGCGGCGCTCCTGTTGTAGCTTCCGTCTTATAGAAGTTTTCAGTGCTTCACCGATGAAAACTGCGTTCCGGTCACATTACTTCCTGCTTCCATTCATTACTAGTCCTGCACGCAGCTAGTAGTAGGAGTCTTGATGGTATCAAGATTAATAATGTATACTAACAATATAAGCAAAACTGCCCAAAAATGTTGTGCATTTGTAGCCTTGTAGGCCCGTGTGCTCAGATTTGGGCGCATTGATTGATTGATTGATTGATTTGTGGGGTTTGACGTCCCAAAACCACCATTTGATTATGAGACGCCGTAGTGGAGGACTCCGGAAATTTTTACCACCTGGGGTTCTTTAACGTGCACCCAAATCTGAGTACACGGGCCTACAACATTTCCGCCGCTATCGGAAATGCAGCCACCACTGCCGGGATTCGATTCCGCGACCTGCGGGTCAGCAGCCGACTACCTTAGCCACTAGATCATCGTGGCGGGGCAGATTTGGGTGCACGTTAAACAACCCCAGGTGGTCGAAATTTCCGGAGCCCTCCACTACATCCTCTCTCCTAATTAAATGGTGGTTTGGGACGTTAAACCCCACATATGAATCAACCATTTGTAGCCTTGATCAAAACACCCCATATATAAGGGTGAAAATATGGTGTTTTGAGGGTGTATTTTTTCACGAACACCTCAAGTTTTAAATCAGGGTGTATAAAGAGTGTTCGTATGGGTGCTTTTATTGCGAACACTCGATTTACACCCTTTAGTGTGTAAACATTTTTGCAGTGCTGCAGCTGATTGTTGACGAGGATTTCCCAAGTCTTTAATGAATTCGTGATCTTCAGGAACTTCAGCAACCACTTCACAGATGTGCTCAATTTCTATTGCCGCCATGACATGCTGCATATTATCCTATTGCCTTTGTAAAGTTACTTCAACTAGTCTCAACGTGCACTGCGAAAATGTTTGTGTCCACACGTTGACGGTAACGTCAATTTCTCCCAACATGTTTGGGTTCATTTTCCTAGAAACTCCTCCTTTAATGAAAGTGCGCTGGATACCATTATCCATGATGCCTCTCATATAGCAGCTGCCTTTTGCGCCTTTTATGTATACTCTGAAGGTTTGCAGTAGTATTGCATCAGGGCTCCTATTGTTATCTGACACTGCGTAGATGCAGGTACTGATCGTAGCGTGTTGTGGTGGCGCCATTATTTAAACAGTTTTACTAGCCTGTCTAGAGCACATCGAAGAGGCATGCCTTTCATGACAATGTGAGTATCTCACCTTCAGTCGACAGTCTCTTGCTAGATGTCTTTTGTGGTACACCTGAAGCAGCAGGCAGTCGTCAACAGAAGACGCTTTTTCTTCGAGTGAGGAAGCGGTGCATCGCAGTCATACGTTCGGTGTGATTTCTGGAAAAAAAGGCACGCCTCCTTTGTAATGGCACTGTTGAGGGCTGCCGTTGATGCTATTGGGTGATTCTTACCGCTGCATGAGGTATTTAATTCATTGCTGTGTGGCATGCGTCATTGGTAGGTGGTCTGCTCCCAGCACTCAACCTCGATGTGGACGGGGTACTTGAGCTATTGTCGAAGTTCTTCTTTTGAGCTCGGTGGGTCGTTCGCATTTTATGTTCCACTTGAGTCACTGTCGTCCGTGATATTCCACCATTACGCCTTGTGGAGTCGCATTCATTAGTACCTCGCACAACGTGGCAGAGTAGCACGATTCCGAGACGCCGAGGCCTTTGAGCCCTCTTATGTTGATTTCAACAAAGTCATAAAAGTTTCTCAGGGCTTTAGAATTTGCCGACATAGTGTCGAGACGTAGGCTGCGAAGACTTCCGTGGCACCTCTGCTCATTCATGCGTAAGTCTCTGAACCGCTCCTCAAGTATAGAAACAGCGTCCTGATAACTGTTGTCTATTGTCGGTGTGCCTACAATAGCCTTTCCCGCAGGACCGTCGAGAAGAGATCGGAGATAATGAAACCGATAGACGTTATTAAGACTTGGGTTCTCATGTACAGAGTGTCGAAATAGGTCCCAAAATGGTAGCCATTTTGTGGAGGACCCGTCAAATCTCATTGGGTCTAGCTTAGGAAGCCTTGCTCCTGTGATGGCGGAATAATCTGACGGGGCTGCTTGATGTGGCAGAGAAGAGGCGGTTGGCAGCGCACCGTGTGACCTGGCTGGCCCTGATAATCGAACAGCCAGCTCGTGGATGTGATATTTAAGATGTCCACCGCTCTCTGCAGCTCGGTCCTGGTACTCTAGCACCGAGTGCATGTCCGCCAGCACCTCGTCATCCGTCATGTGTGCGTGCAGTGCTTCGTTAGCTTTGGCGAGCTCGTCGGTACTTTTTTCCAGGCGTGGAAGTATGCTGCGAAGCCCTGCCAAGCCGAATTCTTTGGAGGCTAGAAGCTCATCGACGGCATTGGTGATCTTGGTGTTGTGTCGCCGTCTAGCTGCTGTCATGTTTCCCAGGCGTTCCATGGTCCTCCTTGAAACCAGGTAGGGTTTCGGAACCAATATAAAATCCGAAGACTTCTTTCATAAAAAACCACGTTCAAAGAACTAATACTCTTGGAGATGAAGAGCAAAGCGTGTCGACTCTGCCGTTAATTGCGGCAAAGAACTAAGAACCACCTCCCGTGCCACGCGCTATCCTCGATTTTCTCTTCCTTTAGTGCGTGCTATGACCACTATTTTTAACGTGGTGGTTTTGGGACGTTGAAACCCAGATACCAACCATAAAATTCTGCAATGGCTAATTGCAAGAAGGAGTTGTTGAACGAATTGGTGCAGCCATGAATTGTTTGAAGATTGAGAGAATAAAAAGTGAAGGCATCACCACGCATTGTATGAAGCAGCTTCATTTTAAAAGGAGAGAAGTTTTAGCTAAAGCCCAGCTATAAGAGAACCAGTTAGGTGCCCACCAGCCGTGCGGTCATCCGGCATTGAGCAACTTGTAATTGACAGTGCTTTTTTTTATTTCTTAGAACTGAAAAGAAACAGTGACAACCTCTCCGTGGCTGACCTCCTTTGGTTGCACTCTTTTGTACCAAGAGTTTTTATTGTACTAAGCAAATTGCCTTTCATATCACTGGGCGTGTCTACGTTATTTCTATGCTCATTGCGCACAAGATATGCTACTGGTATAGTGTGAAGCCCCTATCAAGATAGATAATATTGTTTGCCTATTATTAGACTAATAATTGGACATATCATGGCCCATCTCCTTTGTATTGAAGCATTTGTCTTGAAGGGTACATAAAATAATAGTACAATGAAAATAAAGTGGTGGTATGTACCAATCACCAACTTTCGAAAGCTGATGCATATTTACCCTAAACTTTAACTAAATGAACGCAGCTTATAGATAAGTGAATTTATTTTTGACGTTCATGACGTCTCACTTAGCCTGTTGACCTCAAACTATAAGGTACAACAGCATGACGTGGCTGTTTTTATGCTTTTATAGGGTAAATGAACGCCTTGCACTTTCATATGCAGTGTGGGGACATTTGTATTATCAATTCAATGACAAGCAGTCAAGGTTTATGACAAGCGACCGTCCACGCTGTTGAAAGATAAGGTCCATTTACCGCGCACAAATTTTGCGAAAGAAAAATAATACAGCATCAAGCGACACACATTTAAAAGCAACTCCACTCTACTTTACAAGTAAACGAAGGCCTAAAGAATAGTTCTTGTGTTAAGGTGAATGACTAGCAGCCGCTAATAAAGTGCTACACAGTTCTTTACGTAATCTTCTTATTTAAAGAAATATTTCCACCATCAGTTTTATAACAGGAGGCTGTATATATAAAAAGAACGGACGTACTCTATACCAACTTCAGCCTATATTTCCTCGTTATAAATGTGGTATTGCGAGCATGGTCATACGAAGAACCTAAACGCCCCGTATGACAACCTCCAGTCATTACACTGGTAGATCTGTTGCGTCGTACTGGTATTTTAAACCTTAGGCATAAGGCACTCGGTACACTGTTCATGATTTGAACGCCAGCCTTTAGCCAGGTGCCTTTTGACCATATTTGGAATGCACCTATTTCATACGCAGTTAAATCATTGCTCCTCAATTACCGGAATATACTATTGTGCTGGACGTTCTCAAAGTGCTTGCGAACACTGGTACTCTACGTAACGCTAAATTTTGCACTCTAAGCCGTATCCACCACTCAATGACAGAGTTCTTCTCAATGCTTGCATTGTAGTTGCACGACATTCACATCATCGTCTAATTTGTATCCGCCTTGAAGATTTATTGGCCAATAATTTTTATCAAATGCAGGCTGTCAAACGTTCTTTAGGTAGGTATTCAGGCCCACCTCTCCCACATAAAGTGGTTTTACCCTGGAAGAATCTGTTTTTCACCAACTTAAACAAAGGTACCGCAAGCATTCTATAATTTTTGTTTATAATGTTGTATGGCTTTTCAGTTTTCTGAGTGTTTATTTAGAAACTTCACAGACATTGTCGCCCGCAAATCGACATAGCCATGGGGTATCTAGGTGCGATGAAAAGAATATAGACAAGTGAAAGTTTTTTCTGTCTATATGTGCACTAATATGCATTTGCAATGCCAATAAATATATTCTCCATCATCTGTGTTTGACACATCATAGGCACATGTCACATCACACACACAATTTCGAGTTTCACAGGCGGTCCCTCAATAAAGTTGCTGTCAAGTATCCCAGGAGGGCGAAGGAAATTACAGCATATTCACGGAGTGAATGATGATGAGTGGGACAACGCATTCATCCGCCCGTCCATTCGTCCATCCGTCCGTCCATTTGTCCATCCGTCCATCCGTCCGTCCGTCCGTCCGTCTGTCTGCCTGTCCGTCTGTCTGCCTGTCTGTCTGTCTGCCTGTCTGTCTGTCTGTCTGTCTGTCTGTCTGTTTGTCTGTCTGTCTGTCTGTGCATATGCTGTGCTGGCTACGCCAGAGGGTTGGACTGCTTTAAACCATAGGAAGCTCCGCCTCTAAAAATAACGCTTACTTTCAGTGCATCCAGACTATTCTGGCGGTGATTCTTGCTCATACGCGGAAGAAAACCACACACACTGTGGAATGCCACGCGCTCTCCTTTTTTCGTGGTGGTAGCCTGAAGCGAAAGACGATACTTTTTCGTTTTGCCATAATAAGTCTTCTCCGCTGGCTCACGAACCGAATGCGAAGGCCATAGCAACGGCGCACCGCCATCGAATCTCGGGGTCTATGCTTTGAGGAGCGAATTCCACGGGCTGCTAAAGAGGCATCCTCTATACCATAACCGACGAAGTACCTGTACATTTTCTTAGGCTTAGGTACAATCTGAGACTCTCAATTTGTCAGCAGAGAAGAAATAAGTATTGCTAAAGTAGCTTCAATTTAATGCTTCAACGCCAGCAACCGTGATTCTGAGCACACTCATGATACCATAGACTCATTCTTATTATCGGAAAGGCCCAAGCAATTTAGGAAAACTGATATAAAACGAGTGATGAGTCATGTTTTCAACAACGCTAACATATTGCCACGAACGTAATTAAAGACAGCGACGAAACGACGTCTTACTTGCCCTCAGACCAGGACGCAAAAGCCCTCTTCTTTCTTCACTTCCCAAGGATTCCACCTACAGTTGATGGCTCATACCCATTACCTGTGACATTACTCCCTCTCCTCGAAAAGCATCGGCTCGATGCTGGTAATGAGCGTTGAGGAAAAAAAATTAGAAAGAAAATATGCTACCATGGAACCCAACAACTCCGTCGTAAGGGGGAAAAATGGGCTGGCGTCATAGAAGTACTCAATAAAGAAAGGGGTAAGTACACAAGACAATAAAAAAACCAAAGTGACAAAAAAATAGTCATTGCATGGTGAGTTAGTCCACGTTCGATGTATGACGCGAGAAATATGGCTTGAGTCTTGACACGTGCACCACATCACTTTGTGGAAACCGACGGGAACGTCTTGAGGCGCCCTCAGGAAGAACTCCATACGTAACGTCACTGAGTCGGCGCAGAACTTTGCAAGGGCCGAAGTAGCGCCGAAGCAACTTCTCAGAGTGACCACGCCGTCGGATGGGAGTCCACACCCAAACTTCATCGCCTGGTTTGAAGGTAACCTCTCGGTGTGTAAGGTTGTAGCGGTGTGCGTCGGCAGTTTGGCGAGCCTGAATACGGCATCGGGGGAGTTGACGGGCCTCCTCGGCGCGTTGAGCGAACAATGCAGCGTCCGTGTTGAACATGCTCAAGTTGTTGGGAAGGAGCATTGCGTCGAGCATTGTAGTGACCTCTCGACCATGAACTAAGCGAAATGGGGTGAAACCTGTACTCTCCTGGACTGCTGTATTGTAAGCAAAAGTTACGTAAGGGAGTATATCATCCCAGTTCTTGTGATCAACGGCCACATACATTGATAGCATATCTGCAATGGTCTTGTTCAACCGTTCAGTGAGTCCATTTGTTTGGGTGTGATAACCCGTGGTTTTCCGATGTTCTGTACCACTTAATCTCAGCACTTCTTGAAGCATCTCTGCGGTGAAAGCTGTACCACGATCAGTAATTATTACAGTTGGCGCTCCGTGACGAAGTACGATGCTGGTGACAAAAAACTGTGCGATTTCGGCTGCGGTAGCTTTGGGCAGGGCCTTTGTTTCACTGTAACGCGTTAAGTAATCGGTGGCAACCACAATCCACCGGTTTCCAGACGAAGAGGTGGGAAATGAGCCGAGCAAGTCAATGCCAATTTGATGGAATGGTGTCTTCAGCGTGGCGATAGGCTGTAGTAGTCCTGCTGGTCGGACAGGTGGAGTCTTACGGCGTTGACAGTCGCGGCATGTGCGGACGTACTGCTTGACTGTCTTCGCGAGGCGGGGCCAGTAGTATGAGCGGCGAATTCTTTCCAATGTGCGCGTGTAGCCAAGGTGTCCGGATGATGGTTCGTCGTGACAAGCATGTAAAATATTGTCACGGGGTCGTGACGTGGCCGAAGACAGGAGCCTTCGTGTTGGGATTTAACTGTTTGTTTGGGCGAACCTGTTCCCGGTAAAAGGAAAGTCCAATTACAGCAGCAGTCTCGCACAGATAGCAGTCTCGGACTGATAGCGGCGAACAGAGCGTCGGCCTTCGATCCACAACTACTGACAAGTGGCGAAGCGCGTCGGCATTTATACTCTTGCCATCCAATGTTCTAGCGTTATCGCTGGCGGTGGCGTAGGTTCCAGAACAATCTGTACCGTTAGCACAGTGGGCGTGATCTTATCGAAATGATCTACTACAGTCCGGAACCTTCTGGGAAACTGCAGGCGCGGTTTGCGCTGAGAATCGTGTGTTGTTTTGGGACGATAACGAAAACTTGGGAAATGGAACGTGGCATTGCCCCCCTCTGAAAAAAGGCATCATCCCGATGCTTTAACTAAAGATGAAGGTACAATAATAATGCAAGAAAGTACAATGAATAAATTACGATGAAACAGTAATACAAAAAAAACACTGTTTCAGTTTGTTAACGCGCATGAAACGGCTTGAGGCCCGCGACATGCACGACTTCAGGTCGCGATCGGCGTCGTTGAGAGTTCGTGATGCCGTCGGGGACAACCTCGTAATCAAGTGGGCCGAGACGTCGAACCACCCTGTATGGTCCGAAGTAGCGTCGCAGAAGCTTTTCACTTAGTCCACGTCGGCGTATCGGCGTCCACACCCAAACACGTTCACCGGGCTGGTATTCCACGAAGTGTCGTTGAAGGTTGTAACGGTGGCTGTCGGTCGTCTGTTGATTCTTGATACGGAGACGCGCAAGTCGTCGGGCTTCTTCGGCGCGTTGAAGGTACTCGCTCACATCGAGGTTTTCTTCGTCAGTGACGTTGGGTAACATGGCATCGAGCGTCGTTGCCGGGCTCCTTCCGTAGACCAATTTGTATGGAGATATCTGCGTCGTCTCCTGCACCGCCGTGATGTATGCGAAGGTCAAATATGGAAGAATGGCGTCCCACGTCTTGTGTTCGACATCAACGTACATTGACAGCATGTCGGCGATCGTCTTGTTAAGCCGCTCGGTGAGGCCGTTGATCTGTGGGTGGTACGCTGTCGTCCGGCGGTGGTTTGTTTGGCTGTATGCCAAGATCGCTTGAGTTAAGCCGGCAGTGAATGCCGTTCCTGTGTCGGTGATAAGGACCTCCGGAGCGCCGTGACGTAGGACGATATTTTCGACGAAGAACTTAGCTACCTCGGATGCACTGCCTTTTGGCAGGGCTTTTGTCTCGGCGTAGCGGGTGAGGTAGTCGGTAGCTACCACGATCCACTTGTTTCCGAAAGCCGACGTCGGGAACGGCCAATCTGCTGGAAAGGTCGACAAGGTGGATCAATTGGCTGCAGAAGTCCCGCTGGCCTTGTCGGCGGTGTCTTGCGTCGCTGACAGTCCCGGCATGTCCTCACATAACGAGTGACGTCGGTGGTAAGACGTGGCCAGTAGTACCTTTCTTGTATCCTCGCGAGCGTGCGAGAAACACTGAGGTGCCTTGCCGTCGGATCGTCGTGTAGGGCCTGCAGAAGTTCTGGTCGCAGAGCTGAAGGCACCACAAGGAGGTACTTAGCTCGAAGCGGTGAAAAGTTTTTCTTTTGTAGAAGACCGTTTCGTAGGAAGAACGACGCAAGTGCGCGCTTGAATACCTTCGGGACTTCGGCGGTCCTGCCTTAGAGGTATTCTATTAGGGCTTTAAGTTTCGGGTCGGCCCGCTGTCGTTCAGCGAAGTCGTCTGTAGTTATCGTTCCCAAGAAGTAGTCGTCATCCGGGTCGTCAGGTAGCGGTTGGTCGACAGGTGCACGAGAGAGACAGTCGGCGTCGGAGTGTTTTTTGCCGGACTTGTAAATGACAGTAATGTCATATTCTTGAAGTCTCAGGCTCCATCGTGCGAGGTGACCTGAAGGGTCCTTCAAGGTGGCTAGCCAACACAAGGCGTGGTGGTCGCTTACAACTTTAAAGGGCCTGCCGTAGAGGTAGGGGCGAAATTTCGACGTAGCCCAGATGATGGCGAGGCACTCCTTTTCTGTTGTGGAATAATTTGCTTCTGCTTTGGAGAGCGATCGGCTGGCGTAACAAATAACCTTTCAAGTCCGTCAGCCCTCTGCACAAGAACGGCGCCAAGACCTACGCTGCTTGCGTCAGTATGTATTTCTGTCTCGGCGAATTCGTCGAAATGGGCAAGTAACGGAGGCGTCTGGATGCGATGTTTAAGCTCCTGGAAAGCGTGTTCCTGTGGCGTTTCCCACTTGAATTCCACGTCGGCCTTGGTAAGGTTAGTGAGAGGATCGGCGATGCGGGCGAAGTTTTTCACGAACCGATTATAATAGGCGCACAGGCCCAGAAATCGGCGCACGGCCTTCTTGTCAGTGGGCGGCGGGAAGTTGGCGATGGCGGCTGTCTACCGCGGATCGGGACGAATTCCAGACTTGCTGATAACGTGCACCAGAAACAAGAGCTTCTCATACGCAAATCTGCACTTCTCTGGCTTCAGTGTGAGTCCGGACGTCTTGATGGCTTGAAGTACAGCTTCAAGGCGCCGAAGATGCTCGTCGAAACTCGAAGAAAACACGACGACGTCGTTTAAGTACACAAGGCAAGTCTGCCACTTCAATCCTGCCAGTACTGTATCCATAACGCGTTGAAAAGTTGCAGGCGCTGAGCAAAGGCCGAAGGGCATCATTTTGAACTCGAAGAGGCCGTCCGGTGTTATAAACGCCGTCTTCTCTCGGTCTCTTTCGTCGACTTCGATTTGCCAATAGCCAGTCTTGAGGTCCATTGACGAAAAGTACTTGGCGTTATGGAGCCGATCAAGTGCGTCGTCTATTCGTGGGAGAGGATACACATCCTTTCTTGTGATTTTGTTCATGCGGCGATAATCGACGCAGAAACGTAGGGTCCCATCCTTTTTCTTCACTAACACCACGTGGGACGCCCATGGGCTCTTGGACTGCTGGATAATGTCATCCCGCATTATTTCATCAACTTGTCTCTTCATGGTCTCACGTTCTCGCGTCGAAACCCTGTACGGACTCTGACGGAGTGGTCTGGCATTTTCTTCGGTTATGATGCGATGTTTCGTGATTGGGGTCTGCCGAATTTTCGATGACGACGAAAAGCAATCTTCGTATTGCAGGAGCAGGGCCTTGAGCTGTGCTTGCTTATCGTTCGGAAGTCTGGGATTGACGTCAAAAGCTATGGGAGGGGCTTGGTTCCTCTGCGCAGGTTCCGCAGAATCGGCGAGGGCGAAAGCACTGGTGGCTTCGACAATTTCTTCGATGTATGCGACCGTTGTTCCTTTGTTCACATGTTTGTACTCATTGCTGAAATTCGTGAGCATAACCGTTGCTTTGCCTCCCCGCAGCTCTGCAATTCCTCTTGCGACGCAAATATTTCGGGTGACCAACAGATGCTGACTGCCTTCAACGACGCCTTCCAAGTCAGGTGATTTAGGAGCGCCGACTGAAATAATGACGCTTGAGCGAGGCAGAATGGTGACTTGTTCTTCCAGCACATTCAAGGCATGGTGTCCTGACGGCATGCGCGGCGGTAGTGCTTCTTCTGTGGATAACGTTATCGACTTTGTTTTTAGGTTGATGACAGCACCATGGAGGCATAAGAAGTCCATGCCAAGGATGACATCTCTCGAGCAACGCTGTAGGACTACGAAGTCTGTAGGATAAATACGGCCGTTAATGGTGACTCTCGCTGTGCAGATTCCTGCAGGCGTTACGAGATGACCTCCTGCTGTGCGGATTTCAGGGCCTTTCCAAGCTGTCCTAACTTTCTTTAACTTCGCGGCTAACGACCCACTGATGACAGAATAGTCAGCTCCAGTATCGACGAGAGCAGTCACACTGTGGCCGTCGATAAGAACGTCGAGGTCGCTAGTTCGCCGTCTCGCATTACAGTTAGGGCGTGGCGTCGGGTCACGGCTGCGTCGGCTTGTTCCGCTGCTTCCATGTTGCGTCGTCAGGCCACCTTCGGTAAGTGAGCTTTCGCCGTCAGGGCTTTGCCTGGTTAGCGTTGTGTTCGGAAAGCTCCGTCGCGGCGTCGTCGTCGTCGGAGGATCTTCGGTAGTTCGTCGCACTGCAGCCGCACCTCCACCAGTTGCTGCCCTTAGTTTCCCGGATACGGGCTAGGAGACCGGCACCGCTGGAGTACTGGCTAGGAGACCGGTTGGGCTGGAGTACTGCCGGGGGTGCGGTGACATGCGGCGGCTGGGCGACGGCGGACGGGAAGGACTTCGTGGTCTCCATTGAGTTTCTGTCAGGTAGTCGGCGATTTCACGTGGCCGTTCCCCCGGCTGCGGACGTAGTGCATCGACGGCGAAGCCACGCAGTCCCATCTGTCGGTACTGGCAACGGCGGTAAGTGTGCCCGGCCTCGCCGCAGTGGTAGCACAGTGGGCGGTGGTCAGGGGTGCGCCAGACGTCGGTTTTTCTCGGCGCACTGCGCTGGCCCGCTGGCTAACGGTAGGTCGTCGGTGGGGGTGGTGGCGGCGGTGGTGTCTGGCGACGGAAGTGCGACGTGGCGGCGTTTCGGCGTGGACGGGGAGGAGCGTTGTGGCGCACTGCAGCGGCGTAGCTCATAGTTTCTGGCTCGGGCAGTGGTGTTTGGGGAATTCGAAGCGATTGCCGAACTTCTTCTCGCACAATTTCGGCGATCGAATCCACTTGAGGTTGCGCCGAAGGCAACAGTTTTCGCAGCTCTTCCCGCACGATCGTTCGGATCGTTTCGCGCAGGTTGTCGGAGTCACTGGCTTGAGCAGCAGCGCATTCTGGAGTCAGGCGACGATTATACTGTCTGGTGCGCATGTCCAGGGTTTTTTCGATGGTGGTCGCTTCAGCTACAAATTCTTGGACGGTTTTCGGTGGGTTTCTCATCAGTCCCGCAAAGAGCTCCTGTTTGACCCCTCGCATGAGGAAACGAACTTTTTTCTCCTCAGGCATGTCTGGGTCAGCGTGACGGAATAGTCGGGTCATTTCTTCTGTGAAAATGGCGACATTTTCATTTGGTAGCTGAACCCGGGTCTCTAATAAAGCAGCGGCCCTCTCTTTGCGAGCGACGCTCGCGAACGTTTGCAGGAATGCGCCGCAGAAAACATCCCACGTTCGGAGCGTGGACTCCCGATTTTCGAGCCAGGTCCTTGCGGTGTCTTCCAAATAGAAGAACACACGACGCAGCTTTTCGTCATAGTCCCAGTGGTTGAGGGCGGCCACACGGTCGTATGTTTCTAGCCAGGACTCCGGGTCTTCGAACGATGACCCATGGAAAATTGGTGGGTCCCTGGGTTGATGCATGACCATCGTGGGCTGGGACGCTGCGGTTGTCATTGTCGCTGCAGTCGCGGTCATGACCTTGGTCTTGCACGCCTTGTCTTGCAGAAGCCCGTACTCCGGTGGTAGCCCTTGCTGTCGGCGGCTTGTTCGCTGCTCCTGGTTGGCGTCGGTATCTTCTCCGCGACGTGGGCTGGGTTCACGGCTTGACGGGGGCGTCCGGTACATGAACGAAGCAGCACCTCCACCAGATGTCACGGGGTCGGTACGTGGCCGAAGACAGGAGACTTCGTGTTGGGATTTAACTGTTTATTTGGGCGAACCTGTGCCCGGTAAAAGGAAAGTCCAATTACAGCAGCAGTCTCGCACAGATAACAGTCTCGGACTGATAGCGGCGAACAGAGCGTCGGCCTTCGATCCACAACTACTGACAAGTGGCGAAGCGCGTCGGCATTTATACTCTTGCCATCGAATGTTCTAGCGTTATCGCTGGCGGTGGCGTAGGTTCCAGAACAATCTGTACCGTTAGCACAGTGGGCGTGATCTTATCGAAATGATCTACTACAGTCCGGAACCTTCTGGAAAACTGCAGGCGCGGTTTGCGCTGAGAATCGTGTGGTGTTTTGGGACGATAACGAAAACTTGGGAAATGGAACGTGGCAATATCTTCCCGAAGCGAGGTCGGTGCAACCAGTAGGTAAGTAGCCTGGGTATGGTCGAAATTTTTCTTATAGAGGACTCCATCCCTGATGCAGAACGAGGCCAGCGAACGTGCGAAGTTTCGAGGAAGGCTGCGTTTTCGGCCTTCGTGGTAGTCAATCAGCGGGCTTAGCTCCATGTCGTCGCGTTGTTGTTGAGCCAAGTCAGTTGCTGACACAGAGGAAAGGAATGTATCGTCCTCTTCAACGTCCGCGTTCGTACTGCCAATTGGTGCACGTGAGAGACAGTCAGCATCAGTGTGTTTGCGTCCTGACTTGTGAATGACTGTAACGTCAAATTCTTGCAGCCGAAGGCTCCAGCGTGCTAGACGACTGGAAGGGTCTTTGAGGTTGGCGAGCCAGCATAAAGAATGGTGGTCGCTAACTACCCTGAATGGTCGACCGTATAAATAAGGGCGAAACTTTGTTATAGCCCAAACAACGGCTAAGCATTCCTTTTCTGTTGCAGAGTAGTTTTTCTCTGCAGATGATAGTGTTCGACTTGCATAGGCAATTACGCGCTCTACGCCATTTTGCCATTGAACCAGTACAGCTCCAAGTCCGACGTTGCTGGCATCCGTGTGTAGGTCTGTGGCAGCGTTATCGTCAAAGTGACCGAGTACAGGTGGGGCTTGGAGATGGTTTCGTAGCGTATCAAAGGCGTGATGCTGATCATGGCCCCAAACAAATGGTACGCCGGTATTGCCATGTATAAATGAAAAATAAATTCAAGATTTTTTCCTTGAATCTCAGAAATTAAAGTTTTGAAGTGTTCAGTCTGTACAAATTTGGAAACTCGCCAATTGTAACTTGCAATTTGTTCGTACAATAAGGTAGCTTTTACGCATACGTTGCTACGTTTGGCTACATTTACTACCATTGGCTCATCTTAGGTAGTTGCTGACTAGTTTTTTTTCAATTTGGAGGCCATTTTCTGCCTTTTTCACCTGGAAAGCATGCTCTAGATTACGTGACCTCGATTACATTTCTTCTAATAAAAACCTAATACCATGGAAACTATTGCATGTGCCCCTGTAGTAGGTCACCCTCATAAGCTAGTGTAACGTCGGCTAAGGAAGTACCACTGCGATCGAATATTATATTCCAAAGGACCTACTGGAAGCTTTTACTCTTATCATGACAATATATGCACAAGCTGAGCGCCACCGCAGGAGCGCAGTTCGATAGAAGAGCCATATCAGTTAGTCGTCGGCATCTTTTTATGTCACCAGAGAATTATTGACCACCGTGGTGCAGTACCTGGCCAAAAACTGCCATATGGATGCGCCGATTAAACTTCGCCGCTCCAGTGCCCAGAGACTGCAAAGCAACTGACCACGGCGGCGTTCAGATGTGTGACGCAGCAGAGGATGTTGAGAATCGCTGGGTCCGGGCAGGCCGCCATTGTAACCTGCACTTGGCATTGTTTAACGCTAGAGCCTTATCTAGTGAGGCAAGTCAAGCTGTGCTATTTGAGGAGCTCGAGGGTGTTCAATGGGATGTAATCGGGCTCAGTCAGGTTAGAAGGATAGATTAGGTATACAAGGTTCTACAAAATGGGCACATTCTTTGCTATTGTGGCATGGCTGACAGAAGAGAACGGAGGGTAAGGTTTCTTATCCACAGAAATATAGCTCGTACCATAGAAGAATGTTATAGAAATAATAAAAAGGGTGTTGGTATCGTACTTAGGCTCAACAGGGGATACAAGATGAAGGTGGTATAGATCTACACCTCCACATCCAGCCATGATGACGTAATAGTTGAAGCTTCTATGAAGACGTGGAATCGGCAATGAGTTAGGTAAAAAAACAGTATACTATAACAAGGGGCGACTTCAATGCCAAGGTGGCAAATAAGCACGTCGGACACCACACAGTAGGGGATGACAGCCTCTATACTAAACTGACAGAGGGGAATTATTGGTAGAATTTTCAGAATGCAATAATTTACGGATCTTGAATACCTTCTACCTTGAACGAGTGAACCGTAAGTAGACATGGAGGAGCCCTAAAGGCAAATGTAAGAATGAATTGGGCTTTACACTGAGTGCACACCTAGGAATCATGCAGAATGTAGAAGTGGTTGGCAAGGTGCGGTGCAGCAATCTTAGATTGGGGAGTTCTCGAATTCGCCTAGACTTGAAAAATGAACGACAGAAACTGCTACGCAAAAAGTTCATCAATGAGCTAATCGCTACGCAAAAAGTTCATCAATGAGCTAGCACTGAGAGGGAAAGTACAAGAATTCAGAGTCTGACTTCAGAACAGATACTTGGCTCTTATCTAGAAAACGCGCCTTAGCCTTAACGGAATGAATGATAATCTGACGAGTATCATTGCAAAGTGTTTAGTAGAAGTTGAAAAAACGGTAGTTAAGACACGACCAAGCTGTTCCAGGAGACAAAGAACCTTATTAAAAAACGTCAAAGCATATGAATACTCAAGCACAACAAACTAAACAAAACTGGCAAAGCTTTCAAAATTGATGAATAGGCGTAAAGTATTCAAAGTAAAAAGGTATAATAGGGAAAGAAACGAACGCGGTTTAAAGAAGGGAACAAGTGTGAAAGCTGTGAAGAGAAAACTTGGGATAGGCGAAAACCAGATGGGTGCACTAAGGAACAAGGAAGGCAAAAGAAGTTATAATATGGAGAGATTATACAGTTAAAGTAGCGGATGTATCTTACAAAGAATCGGGGCAGAATTCCCAAAGCTTTCAAGTGGTTACGCATTTTCTTAGCCGAGGATTCTCTCATCTCGAGGGATTACGATAGCGCGGGTACGAATTCAACTTATTCGGCACTTAAGAGGAGGAGAAGGACACAAGATAGCCGATGAAACGACAAGAAAAGAAAGAAGTTTGTCGACATGATAACAAGGTAGCTCGCAAAGCACTTAGCATCAAGAGTATACGATGATAGGCAATGTCTTTTCCCTTCAACAGAGCTTCGAGTTCCGGGCATCTGCTACAGCGCATATGCATAGAGAAATATAGTATATAAAGAGTGGCCACTACAGCTTTTTCGCGGCCCAGCAAAGAAGGGTCTAACCCACCGCTAGATGGCGTACCCATCAGTTCCGGCGGCTTGCAGTTTTCTCTCCAACATTTTGGTGCCGTGAAGCCCGGGAGAAAGGGCCTTCGGCGACGAAACAGAGCAGATTTCCCGACTTCTCAACCTCATCAGCAGCCTAGAAGATTTTGCAAAGCCGCCGTCACGCCAAGCTTGAGAACGAAGCCTAACCACCGCCGTGACCTGGGAGCGCACCTCCGGCTGGAACTAAGACCATAAGGAGCCTCCATGGACTGGTGTGAGTGCAGGCACCGTCTGGAGGTTCACGAGACGGGAGTCCTCAAGTCTACCACGGCTCCGTCTTGACTCGCCCTTCACGATGACGGCCCTTTATTCGCTAGGCAGTCCATAGAAGTCGACTATGTGCATCTTAAAGGTGCAGCCACGCGATTGCAGGCATTATATGGAGGCTCATGAGAAGGGAGTCTACTTCGACTCCGTCCTCACTCGTCCTTCATGACGATGGCCTGAAGTTCGCAGGGCAAGGCAGCCTATGGATGTCGAGTACATACATCTTGAAAGTGCATCCACCCGTATTATAAATCCTTGGTTGGTGGATGCTGGTATCGTTGGTGGATATGGTGGAAATAATACTGGATATGATGAAAATGAATGTCGAATGGTGGAAGCTGTAGTGGTCATAATGGCTGATGAACGCGAAAGTGGACAAAAATGATGGCAGATGGTGGTGGTGGTGGCGAACCAGTGGTGGTGTCAGCGGAAAATGCCAAAATGTCGGCTGTTAAAGGCGAGAGTGGAAAAAAGGTGGCAGATGGTGGTGATGGTGGCGAGCCAACAGTGGCGACAAAGGAAAATGCGGCTGACGGTGGCAATTCAAAACGTGCTTGGTGGATGGCTTGGTTAACAAGCTAGATGACGGTGGCATGATGGAAGCTTGTTGGATGATGGTGGAATAATGAAAAAGCAGATAGCAGTAGGTGAAATCACCTAATTATTGGTAGCGTTACAATCTGGAATGTGCAGAGATATATGTTTATGGTCGAAAGAAACCAAAGCCACTCATTACGCTTTCTAGAACGTTCTTTTTTTTTCTTGGGGTGTTAACAACGCTACAATTTTGCGGAGCGTAGAATGTGGCCGTGAATGTTTACAATTCGTACACCTATACATCACTTTCACCTGTACGATGTGGTGCGTTGTTCTGATGTTTAAAAGACTAGAGGTGTCGCTGTGAACAGCGACAGTAAATGTGGTACATCCCCGTGCAGTTGTCGAGAAATAAATGAGCTCTGATTCCCAATGACCCCTTTACATGGTAGACCAGAATACAGCGGTCACCTAATGCCACCACGCTAGAAATACATCTCAGGCAATTCTTGTAGACCCAATTACTTGATCCACACTTTTGTGTTAACAAAGTGCGTGCAACGCTAAAATGCATAAACGGCTACCTTCTACAAACGTCGGGTTGAGTCCCACCGAGTTTGACTTTCTTCCTTCTGTTCTACCACCATGATTTCCAACAAAGGTTAGGCCTACCGACTGAGCACGTATAAGTGTTATCGGCGCTTTCGACGAGTAAGAACCGCAGTAGAGCACCACCGTAGCATAACTTATTCTAAATAAAACATTTTTATAGTTTACAGTGTCTGAGCAAAAGCGACAAACATCGGTGCGACACGGTGCCAGCACTTCCTGCAAACTTACCTCCCGTCACCGACAGCCGCCGGTCGCATTCACTGGCACTTCTCTGGCTCTTATGCGAGAACACAGACTTGTCCATTTGTATGCTTACCGAACCAATATTATTGCATAATGTTTCCTGCGCACTGCATTCGTTTTGACGAAGCTGTTGTGTAGTTGTTGCTAACGATAGAGCTACAGCAGTGCGCTGGCGTGACTGCGCTGTACGTTGCGCGAAAAGCATCGCATTACTTAATCACTTGTGTGGGCGTATCTATGAAGTGAGCCTATAGGAGTCGTAAATCCTGAGCAGATTTCGCCCTTCAGCCCCACCGCGGTGGTCTAGTGGCTAAGGTACTCGGCTGCTGACCCGCAAGTCGCGGGTTCAAATCCCGGCGGCGGCGGCTGCATTTCCGATGGAGGCGGAAATGTTGAAGGCCCGTGTGCTCAGATTTGGGTACACGTTAAAGAACCCCAGGTGGTCGAAATTTCCGGAGCCCTCCACTACGGTGTCTCTCATAATCAAATGGTGGTTTTGGGACGTTAAACCCCACAAATCAATCAATCAATCAATTTCGCCCTTCAGTACGCGAGAGAAACGGAAAATAAACTTGACAGCAACTACCAGTAAACTGTACCTGCTCCTTAGTTCACTTGGATTTTTTTTCTCGCGGTTGTGAATTGCAAGAAAAGCATAGCGTTGTTGCCATTATCACAGTTCAAATCGTTCTAGGAAGCAGTTGTTTGAGTTGAAATAAGGTGACAGTTTCTGTGGAAGGTGCAGATCCCGCCTCTCTGGTGTAAGCAACAAACGAAAATCATGTTGATTGAACAGTTCGAGTGTTCACTGGCGATTTAACCGCTAACTCATACAAGTCGGTATGGCGCAGTGGTTAGCATGGTCAGTTAAAACTCCGAAGGTTGTACGCTCAATACTCGTCACCTCGTTTTTTTTCACTGGGGCTTTTTGTATCGTTTTCTATTCCAGATTTTTTATTTTTATTTTTTAGTGGCAGCTCGTAACGGTGGTTCTGAAGCTGTTTCGCGATTCAGCATTGCCGGCACTCCAGCATCAACCGTACGCAGTTTTACACCGTGTGCCACCAATATTTTCAGCATCATATTCCACCAAAATGGTGGATGGGGAAATCCACCATTTCTATGTTGACCGTTTTTTGAATAGGGGCGTGACTGCAGGCAGCGTATGGAGGCTCGCGAAACGGGAGCCCTCATGTTTACTTCGGCTCTGTCTCGACTCACCCTTCACCATGAAAGCCCGCTATTCGCGAGACAAGGCAGTCCACTGAGGTTCACATTGCATGGACGAGCACGTAGACAGGCAAACACCGAGAACTCACTTTCATAGCCAACTGTACATGTCCACCCATCGCAACATTTTCTCGCCATTGATACTTTGGAGACTCGTGAGACTAGTGGTACTAATTGCTGCCCCGACATCCGTCCTGTAGGCACAATATTTTTAAGCTGCAAGAATATGAAGCGCCGGTGTTAACTACGCTAACGAAGATGTCTTCAAATATGCTGAACCCGGATCATCAAAGCTATGCTCTTGAGACCACGATCTGTGTATTTACCTTACTGAGGGAACTTCGTAATGACGTTATATACAAGATTTGCGAGGTGAGGTTGCAATGTTCTATTCGTGTTAGCCATGGAGACTTTAAGAAGGCACAGAAGAGAAAAAGACCAAGTTTGAGCACAAACGTGGTATAACAGCCGAAAACACAGCTGAAAGAGCAAGTATAAAAAAATACCGGGATTACACTATATTAGGGCTGACGCGGTACTTTTACTAATACTGACGAACATTTTGCACTTGGAGCTAATGCGAGCATTCACGAAGGTGAAATCACCTTCGTGAATGCTCGCATTAGTTTTTTTGTCGTCAGTTTTTTTTTGTCGTCATGTCGTCGCGTTGTCGCGACGACATGACGTTTTTTTTGTTTCATGCACCACTGTAGGGGTGCGGAGGATGATGGAAATTGTGTAGAAGAGAAGGAGCGACGTTATTATCATCAGGGAATTAGATGACTGTTAGCAAAAAAAAAAACAGGTGATCGGAAGGGCTTCGCCATAGGGACGGCGACTGGTCCTATTCTCCACAACATTGACTAAGATCATCTCCAACCAGCCTGCTTTGACCGCAGCTATTTTATGCTTGCTTCTGATCATGATTACAGAGAGAGCCGGCCACATATTTAGATTTCCCTGGTTCGACACAATCCTCTGTTGCTTTTTTTATTTTTATAGGAGCTCTTGCATAGCAGCGTAGCGATTCTGGCTGCATCAGTTTATTCTCCATTCTTCTGTTAGCAGAAAAAGTCGTTCTTGAAATGTACCCAACGAAGGTGCTACGTAATTGAAGGAGGGAAAACCACAAGAAAGAAGGCAAGGATGTTAACCCACATCATGCTCAGTTGGCTAACCTACGCCGGGGGATTGGGAAACGGCAGTATAAAGGTGAGAGAGTAAGAAAAAAAAGAGAAAGAGACAAGAAAATTGTCAGTGCATTGGCTGACGCGTACGCAGTGGTGGCAATACACAAAAGTCAAAAGAGTTCACATAAGCTCGTAGCCCTCGGAAAGCGCGAGGGGGCTTTGACTACCTTATGAGCCAAAAAAAAAAGACGAAGACAGCGCTCCAGCCGCATCCGTACGGAGAGTAGCCAATTGTCCAATTTTCGCAACGTGTGAGATAACTTTCCTCCCTCAGTGACGTCTCGTGGGTAATTGCTTAGCGCATGATTGATGTCTTTTTCGGGGCGGCACGTATCGCATACCGCTGAGCTGCTCACTCCAATTAGAGTTATACATGCCTTCATGAAGGCAACACACAACTAAGGCCGACAAAGAAGTCGAGCTTCACGGCAAATAAGTTAGGAGGAAGGATGGAGTTCCAGTTGAGAGTTGATTTGGTGAAGTCTAGTATATCTTATGCACGGGGTGTTCTACACTACGACACATAGACTACGTTCCAGGTGACAAAGCTGCCTTGCAGCATCTGTCTTTCACAGATGAATTGAAAAGGTGTGATCTCCTTGGTAGCATTTGTGAGCCACGTTGCTTGCGGAAGCATTGCTACTGATCCCGCATTGACCAGGAAGTCACTGAAAATAAACATCGTGGCCTGTTTTCCTGACGCGGTGATTAATCTTGACAAATTCGTACGTGAGCTGTTCGTAGCAAACTCGTCTGAGAACTGACTGCATCCACTATAACGCTAATATCGAGTCACAAAACGCCGCCCATTCACTTGGTCTCTGGGATTCGATGTACTCGAGGGCGTCACGCACAGCCGCAAGCCTTGACGCCGTAGACGTAGTGACATGTGACAGCTTGATTCGCAATAAGCTTGACAGCCTGTTTCTCGAGCTACTATCACAACCACACCCCCAGAACTAGACACTGCGGTCGAAGCATTGGTGTAGATGTGCACGTTGTTATTGTCAATTCCGTGCAGGAGGAGCAGGCTCAATTGTATTAATGCTGGCAAAGATATCTTTGATTCTTTCGGCAGTGGCGGAATTATAAGACGTACTTGTGGAAGTCAAGCCCCATGGAGGATACACCGGTTTTTCTGCAGGCGTATTACCTTATGTACAATGCACAATCCGCCGAGACAATCGCACTAAATTCACTTCAGGGCTTTTCAGAAGCATGGCTCACGAAGTGATTACAAGGATTTCTAGCGCATTGCCTGAGGTAAGTACGCATCATTGCAACCTTGATGTGCTTCACGATCGGGTGATCCTGCGCAGTCGCAACGGTTGCAGGCATCGTTGCGCAGCTGGTTAAACCAAGACGTATTTTGATAGACTGGGCTTGGATGTTCTGGAGAATGAGCAGTTTATTTTGGCACGTATTAGATATAAAAGGTGGGCTGTACCGCAGGAATTCAAGGCAGCTGTGACATAGACTGCACGGATACGTCTGGCAAAGAATCAGAAAAAGTGACAAATGGCAGTCAGTCGAATATTTACGTAGTTGACGCGCCGGTTTCAAAACACGTCTCAGTTGATTATGGCCGCCATGGACCTGTGCCTCCAGCTGCATTACACCTATTGCCCGTCAACTGGTATGCGTGAGCGAACATTGGCTTTCTGGTAAATGCCACGGCATCATTATGTCCGTTTGCGATCTCGAATCTCTGTTTACGTGGATAGTGTGATGTCGCTGATACGGCGTTGTGAAGCCAAGCGCGAAGTTGTACTCGAGTCACACGTGATGTCTATACACGAATGTTAGCATAAAAGGAAAGTGGTATGTTGCTTGGCTGCTTGTCGACTAGTCAAATGAGTATTAGGTTGAACAAAATCAGGCTTAGCCCTCCATCTTTCGGCAATCTACGGCTACCATAATACTCGGTTGACGGGTCATTCTCTGTCTGCACGTGAAATGATCTATTCTGTAAGTATCTGTGAACCCGCATATAGTTCTTGACGCGAAGTCCTACTGGTCCTACTGTGCTGAGGATGATTTTGTGGGTGACATTGTCGTGAGCCCCTTTAACGTCAACAAACATAGCCGCAAATATTCGTATACAAACCTTCTAATGCTCGACATATGCCACCAAGTCCACATCATTATCGATTGAGCAGTGGCCTCATCTTAACCGGACATGACATCTGGGCATATTACGTAAAGTTTCAAGTACCAATTAAGGTGCGTTAGAATCATTGTCTCAATGATTTTCCACCACAGCTGGCAAGTCCGATGGGTCGGTAGGAGAAATTTTCAAAAGTAACTTGCAAGCTTCCAGACGGGGAATCAAGCGATTTGACTTCTATTCATATGAAACCACGCCACTTTTCCAGGAGTCGTTGTATAGCAGCATGAGTTCCATCCGAACTTGATATCGCAGGTGTCAGGCAGTGGCAAGCGATGCCGCCATGTACTGGTCTTGAAGAACGTTTACACTAATCAAGCGCAGCTTTTAGTTTTTTCATTGACAACGGGAACTCTATTCGGGAATCCCGCGAGGAAAAATAGCAGTGAGGGGTCCTCGTCGCAAGCAATCGTTTTGCACGAAGATATCGCGACGTCCAATTTTTCGCAGCGTAATTGCAGTGCTGGAGATTTCTATGAGTAGTACTGACCAAAGGTTGTAAAAACAGCACGAACAGTATTCTAGACCAGCGACAAAGTATTTATTACATCCAAGGACTCACAAAAAATACCCATCCTCAATTTGAAGCTTGTCCATGTGACGCTGTATCTTAGTTTGTGGACGTCCTGCGAATCTGTAGCCTCGATGGACTTCGTGCGTCTATAGTCGTTCTGCACGACAACGAATCGCTTGAAATTTCACGAATTCAATGTAAAATCTGTGTGCGCTGAACTTACCAAACTTACACGCACTTTTTATTGCGTCTTCTAAGTCGAAGAGCGGCCTGCCAATACAGTCTTCGATGATCAAATGTATCTAACATCTGTGGGCCCAGGATAGCGTAGTATTCATTCGTGTCGTCTTGGCGGTAGTTATTTTACGGCCATATATGCATATATGCTGGAAAAATGGCACATAGACCTGACGCACTAGAAACGAGGACAACTCATCGAAGAGAAAGCAATCACGCCATATCGTCGGAATGAATGATGATAAATGAGCGAAGCTCGAGAGGGGGAAATCAACGGTAAACCGTTACTCTCGCGGGAAAAGTTAGCACATTACGTCATTAAAAAGAAGTAAGACAGTGTCTATATTATACAAATGAACTTTGATTTGATACCATTCGTTTGTTATTTCGTTTCTTCGTTTGTTCTTTTCATTTTTTTGTTGTCTTGGCGGCTGGATTGCGAAGTTCCTTCATTATTAGGCAATTAGGGTCAAATGAATGAAGCAAAAAAGGTTCTTGCACTGGGCTGCAAAGCATGCAGCCCAGTAAGTGCATGCACGTTCCTCAGAACATGGGAGGTTGAATATGGGTACATATGAGTGCATATTTTGAAAACAAGTGCTGTACAATTCAGTAATTGAAAATGAAGCCTATCCGTCCGTGCATCCACCTGTACGTCCATCCGTGCGTCTGTTCGCCCACCCATTCATCCTCTGTGCGTACGTCCATGCGTTCATCCATGCGTTCGTCCGTCTGTCTGCCTTTCTATCTGTCCGTTCGTCTGCTGTCTGTCTGTTGGCCTGTCCATCCGCCCATTTGCCTGCCTGCCTGCCTGCCTGTCTGCCTGCCTGTCTGTCTGTCTGTCTGTCTGTCTGTCTGTCTGTCTGTCTGTCTGTCTGTCTGTCTGTCTGTCTGTCTGTCTGTCTGTCTGTCTGTCTGTCTGTCTGTGTCTGTCTGTGACTCACTCTCGCATCACCTGCTGAGTGTTTCATACAACTAGGTGGTTACGAACCAGTCACAAAAGACATGCATGGACAGAACCACGGCTTTGGGAGCTTCGACACTAATATCGCAGTTCAGTTCAGTTCAGTTTTATTTGCTTAAGGAAATAAAACTAAACTTGTAATCCCACCCCTTATTTAACACCCCCATTCAGGGGGTGTTACTTAAAGGGTGCGATTACAAGGAAAAAAAAGATCTAACAGTGATGAATCAATTAACAGTGCAGATGATAAGTGATGTGTTCTTGAAAAGCAGATGATGAGGCAATGTTGACGATGTCATAGGGGACACCGTTCCAGTCTGAAGTTCCTCTGAGGAGTAATGAAGCAGAAAACGTAGTGGTATGCGATGGCAGGCGGGCAGCTTGAAGGGCGTGCGGGCAGCAACAGCCTCTCACTGAGTGCCCACTTTAGAGTGGCACCACAACAAGATGCGCTACACAGCGAGCACATCTGCATGCGACGTACTTTCTGCCTACTGAAAGTACCGTCGCACTTAAGCATCTACAAAATTTTAAATGGCGAACAGGGGCAAGTCGTCTAAGTACTGACAGATTACTAGTGAATATTGAGGGACTTGTTGACTATGCATACGTTTCCTAAGGAAGCTGAACAAACTTTTGGTCGCGCAGCAAAACTCACACACATAACTCAAATGTACACGTTCTACGCTACACATAGAGAGGTGCACGGTCGAAAAAAACAATGATACGCAAAGCACACTTATATATACGCATATACAGTCCAGTGTGCATGATACGCCTATGACGCCTCGTTATACGACTACAATACAAAAACAAAAAGGAGTCTCCCACAATACGA
Source organism: Rhipicephalus microplus (assembly GCF_043290135.1). Classification (NCBI taxonomy): domain Eukaryota; kingdom Metazoa; phylum Arthropoda; class Arachnida; order Ixodida; family Ixodidae; genus Rhipicephalus; species Rhipicephalus microplus. The sequence continues at coordinate 154,210,028 of NC_134706.1, read as the reverse complement.
AGCATGACCATGCAAGATGAAGTCAGCAAGTGCGATAGTGAATTTTTTCCGTATTACCACACACCAACTTATTGCGGCATCTTGAAAGCCGCCGTTTAACAGATGCCAGCAAACAAACGAAAAAAATACACAACGCGTTCACCAACGAGTTTAGTTTATCAACAATACACGGTGCACGCTCGCACGTGCCGCGTCAAAAGGTGCGAGGAAGTAGATAAAAAATTCATTACGGTCAGCCGGTGGACACAGACAGACGGTGTACATACACAGATAGCAGGCGTGAAATTCTGGTTCTACCACTGATTTTTGCTTCGTTCGAAAACGTTCATTTATTCTGGCACTTCTGAAACACTTTCAACACACCCGTCACGACGGGGGTCAAATTGGCAAAACGCATTCAGAAAATATTTTTTTCTTTGGTTGGCAGGGCAAAGGAGGGGAGAAGCGAAGCACGACTACTCAGTTAGACAAAAAAAACGAATCTAATAACAAAATGTTGGATGTCTGTTTTGAGAACTCCTCGAATTCAGTCCCTAAAAATTTCTTACGAACGAGAAATCGCTAGAATAGGCAAAGAAAACAGTGTCAGCGCGAAAAAAAAGAGGATAACATGGTTTACCAGGTGCACAAAAGGTGACATCACAAGTAAATGGCAAAAGCTTGTAAGGCGGACAGCAGCAAAGCCTTCATTTGCATATGCAACCTAAATGCTACCACGCCAAAGAAGTATCGAAAGGTTCATGCTCTAAATATCGCCTTTTCGTTGCAACAAGCTCACGTCTAACTATCCTATCGCGTGCGTTGCCTACCAGGTTTCACCTTCCTTCAAATGACTCCTTCTTAGAAGGAAAGCTATATCGCTATTTTTGCATCTACATTCCATGATCATTTTCTCAGTTTTGCACTCACGTGGTGCTGTGGTGGTTTTGTAACCCATCCGGCCCTCGTTACCGCCATCATCGTTTTGTGTGTCACGTGCTTTTGCACTATCAATACCTTTGAATGTGACAGATTTCCTGAGGATGAAGGCTCCCTCACAAGGAGCCGTCTGCTCAATTTTCACAGAAAGCATGTAATTATATGGAGTTGGTATCACGGTGTACAGTGTTTGAGCTCGCATCCACAAGTGTACTAATTGAATATTATGGGTCTCAACGATGGCGGCGACATCTTGCGAGGCATGGTTTAAAAACACTTTCGTAGAACCGATTCTTATGTACGTACAACTCACAGATCCATGCTGGCAGAAGTTTCCACATGACTACACACCATCAAGGTTACGTTCAATGCGAAATGTCTATCGGTAGATTTACATTGTCCTACTTTTAATGTAAGGTCCGTCAATTAGGCAGTGTTCTGTGTGAAAGTCTGGAAAACAAAATAATAAATCTAAAATAAAAAAATGTACATCATCTTGCTACGCACTGCAGGGACTGCACATGTAAATCGAATATAGGCGCATGCTCTGTTTGAGGTCAGATCAGATAAACAGGCTCGACAAAAAAAATGAAGCAACCGCATTGAGATAGTTAGACTATAGTTGTATCAGCATGCCTTCCTTTCTCTTACTTAATGAGAAAATAGTATACACTTTGTTGAGCACACAATGGCAGAACGCCTATACTCCATGATCGCATAGGTAGATACGTTTTTGTTTTCACTTCAGTAGAGCTATTTCTAACTGCGCACCACCTCCTCTGGTTTTTTCATCGGTGTCTGTGTCTACATTTCCGAAACACTATTTTTTCATGCTCCCTCTAAAAAAAGTCTCGTGAAAATTAACCAACGAAATCATTAATGTCTCTGACCTAACTGTAGCCTGTTCATTTGAGAAAACAGAAATTTCAATTTTAATGGTTATATTTAGCATACTTATGTAAAATAAAACCAGTTACCTTTCAGAAAGAAGTAATTATAATTTCAACTGTTTTATTTTTTCCATAATAAGAAGTAGGATGTTAGTGCAAAATCGTGCAGCCGAGGACTTTACCTTAAAAAAATAATTCACTACTAGTTGTCGGACATACTAGTTTTTGTGTTTACTTTTATTGCACCATTTGCGGAAACCTTATCCAGGTAAAAGCTACCTTGAGTCACGTATCAAGGTGTTTCGGAGGTGTTTTTGCATGCATACATCAAATCACGGAAAATTGCTATATTTACCATGAATTTCCGAGCTTACTGTACACATTAGCAGCCACTTGCAAGAACTGTGGGCCAACTTCTGCATCTCAGATAATATATAGTCCGTCTTCTCAATATAAAAGCAATATCTCGTACTCTATTCTTCCCCTTCAGAAATAGCAATACAGAAAGAAAAGGAATGTGAATAGCCTTTCGAATATGTACCCTCAAGCCGGTAACTATGATTTTGAACCCTATAAATGGAACTGCAGTTCGCATGCCTTTGCGTCTTGCGCAGCCTAATTCACCATGATAATTTCCACACTGTAGCAAGGATCGGCTGCATAATATAATGCTTATCAGCTGACGAGGCCACTCAAAAGCTGTGTCGGGAACACTAGCGCACAAGAAAGTGGGAAATGCGGCCCGCAATTGCACATGCATTGGTTTGAGTAGCGAGGCATTTGGGAGCCAGATGCCGGCAGAGCTCTGTGATGCCACCAAAATAATGCGATCAAACTCGAGTCGAGCTTCACGCGGGACCAAAGGAAGTGTCGCGTCCTCTTGCGTACGCAAGTGGAGGATTTATGACTAGTAGTATGCTCAACGTGCGTCTCCTTGGCCAATCGCTCGCCCACCAGTGGTGGGTGTGTCGCCTCCACCCCTAAAGCTTAAAGCGTTCATTGACATGCGGGGTATAACGTCCCGAAACCACCATTAGATTATGACAAACGCTACATTGGAGGGCTACGGAAGTTTCGATCACCTGGGGTTTTTAAACATTTACCAAAATCTGAGCACACGGGCCTACAGCATTTCCGCCTTCATCGAAAATGCAGCTGCCGCAGCCGTAATTGATACCGCGACCTGCGGCTGAGCAGACGAGTACCTTAGACACTAGACCACCAGGGTGGGGCTATAGCTAAAGCGTAACATTAAAAGACGAGAAAACGGCAGTGTTGATCAAAGAGGACAGGTAGGTTAGCAGATGTCCTCGTTTTCGTCAGAAGGGAGAAGTGTTGACGTGGGTTGTTGGAATGGCAGCGCCAAGTGATTAAAAGGGCAGTAGAGGATGGCTGAAAATAATGCAGTTCTATCAAAATTCCAAAACTTCCAGGAACAAAAAGGGATCACCTCGGACATGGAGAGCTCACTAGACATCGTTTGGACTTGTCTCCGATCCGCAGCATATAAAATGGGCTGGTCACAAACTAGGGCTTGCAGCAGTATTATTTTTGACACGAGTCATGCACTACAGAAATGCGCCACAATGTCCAAAATAATGATCGATTTTTTCCACGAAGCTGACGAAGAAATCAAAAACTTTGTCTGAGCGATGGTGCATTTACCAACGTTTAAAGTGGTTAAGTGGATTATTGCTCGGCAGCGTAGCAATGCGTGGTCATTTTGGCGCAGCACCACTAAGACGCCCGCGCATAGCAACACCCATGTAGTTATCTGCTACCTCAATCCGTTTGCGTACTGAAAGAGCCTTCATAAGCGACACATATTGATATAAGCGCTGTCAGTCAGTTTTTTGTTTACTTGACAACACCACTTACATTCTGAACCTGGCGTGTGTGTCCCGCCCCGCCGCGGTGGTCTAGTGGCTCAGGTACTCCGCTGCTTACCCGCAGGTCACGGGATCGAATCCCCGCTGCAGCGGCTGCATTTTCGATGGAGGCGAAATTACTGTAGGCCCATGTGCTCTGATTTTGGTGCACGTTAAAGAACCACAGGTGGTCGAAATTTCTTGAGTCCTCTTATACGGCGTCTCTCATAATGATATGGTGGTTTCGGAACGTTAAACTTCACATATCCATCAATCAGCGTGTGCGACCTATCCACATGGCATGAGAAGTGTAAGCATACGGTTGCATCTAATCAAGCAGTGCTTAACTCAATGGAGGCTATCGTCATCATTTTTTCATACACATTCATTTTCATTCATTGCGAGAATAAACATATCTGAGCAGTGATTTAAAATCACCCGTTGGTTTAACTGTATGGAAGGTACCTGCACAAGTAGGCCCTACAGTTTTGGCGGTATTAGACAGTATTTCATCATGTCGCGTTTTGATGCATTAGCCTCACACGCAAGTCAAACAATGTGGCAGTTGTCTCTTATTTCAAACAAACCTCCAATCTACCTGCCCTGTAACATGAATATCTAAGCTCAGAAACAAAAGAAGTTTCGTTATATTATCGCCTTTACACTCTTTTGTGAACAAACGCAATCTACTACCGGACAATTGTGAGAGGACTGCTGAGTACTGTGAAGAAATAAGCATCCTGTCATCCCAGGGTATTTTATTACAACAATGCATATTGCGAAGATCTGTCGAAGCAACCAAAGCTCTTTTTGAAGGAAAAAACAAGTAAAGAGAGACAGATTATCTCCCATGAATAAAAGCGGAAAAAGAAGATCCACACACAAAGGAGTGACGTAAACTCAGAAAATCGTTATTCCAAACAGCAACCTGAATACGCCACTTGCCGGCATTATATACAGCCTCAACATGCAGGTTAAATTATCTGCAATTCACTCACTACATTTCGCACGCGCAGACGCAGTCGACACTTTATAACTTTCGACACGCACTACCAGCAACAGCCGGCCCATGCTTGTCCGGTGACATCTGGTGAGAGGCTTCAAAGTTGGGTACACTAGCGAAACTCATTTATGACAGCAGATCACGAAAGAGGCGCCAACGGCCGCACACGGATGAAACTGAGCAAAGGAAAAAAAACTTACTGCAAATGTTTCTAATTCACTCACTTTCAAGCTCGCGTCCTCTACGAAGCAAGGAAAACACAGTGCCCGCTTGTGTTTCAAACTTAGATCCTCTAGACGGATGTACGCCACGTAGGGGTGCCTGAGTAGTCTAGGTAGGCACACCAGGCCTGGGTTTGAGCAGCGATCGCGTGAGCTAGACTAGCGAAGACAAACAATGAATGGCCAAATTAACTTCGGTTTTCGGGAAGGGCCAAAAATGTGTAGGGCGTCAGTGAGAAGCGAGTAATAGATAGACAGCAACGGCGAGTGTGAGCGCTCGCGCATAAGTGTTGCGTAAGACACGAAGACGGTCGGCTCTTCCGCTGTCGTGATACGCGCGGAGTGGCGGGGTTTCGTCGCCGGCAGAAGGCGCCTTTTCGCGGCATCCGCAACGGCGCCTGTCGAAGTTTCGCCCCAAGCTTTTACTTTTCTCTTTTGCTTATTCTAGCATTCTTCCATCGCAGATTGCCTCCTTTCCTTGCGAGAACATCGGGGCGACCACTGCTTGCGCCTGGTTTCTGCCCTGCCTTTAGTTAGCCCCACTAGCATGCCTAAATGTTCGTCTCCTGTTCCCTCCATTTCGTGTCGGAAGCCACCTGTTGTGGACGAGTTGGCCTCGGGCAATGGCATGACCTGCGAGTTCTTTGCCAAGTGTTTGTATTGTTTCATTCTGCATCAAGCGTCGATGCTTTTTGTTGATGCTACTGGGCAACAGACCATAGTGGCAATCAATAAGCTTTGTTCAGGGCGAATGGGAAGCTGTATATAGCAAAAGCTTCTTGCTAATTGAAAGTTGCGAGTTGAAGTTGCTTAGTAACGCTTGTTCAATAAACGGGCACGCAACATTTATAAATAACCTAACATAAAGCTGTAATAATGCCACTCTTCCGGATGAATAAAAAAAAAAAACGAATGTCTGCCATGTGTATACATTTTTTTTTTGCTACTCAGCAAAAGCAACATGATAACCCTGGCTTTGTAGTCATGTGATTCACTCAAGAACTGTTCAATGAATAAAACGATTTATTTGAAGCAATAAGCAATGTTATCTGGGCACCAACGACAAACAATTAGGTGCACCTTTTTGACGAATCAGTTAAGAAAGAGTGAGGTACACAAAACACTATTCTCTTCGAATGTTGCAGTTTCACAGTTATAATAGAGAAAATAAGGGGTGCTCTACATGTGAGCCTAAGTTGCGCAAACGCACGCAATTAGACACAACCCGAACAAAGAACTTTTAGTAAGCCAGTAATTCATTCCCAGTATAGTAAGTAGCTGTATGCAATAAAAATTGTGCCTTGTATCATTTCCAGTCTCCAAATACTGGGCTTTACAGTGGGTGCGTTGTTGTATGTTATATCAAATGTCTAGTAATATTATAAAAGTTTATAATGCACAGCGAGCTCTCCAGACAAAAAGGATGTACTACAACACAGTCGTTAAAAATAAATTCTGCTAATACAAACAGTATGCACACAATGAAGGACTAAAGGACAAAAGTAAATAAAACTATATAATTTATTAAATAGAAAAAAATAATACTTCAAAGTATATCATTGTGCACTGAAAAAACTGCACATCAGCAGGCAGCGCAAATATCAATGATTCAAATAGCCTTGTTGCAAGAGATCCACATTTCATTCAATTTTTATTGGGGACACCAGTGCATCCGCCGAGGCGTCAACTGTGCGGACGTTTCGTCTTTGCGCTGTTGGCGAGACCAAACAAAATAAAAAGCGGCGTACGCGTCACTTAAAGTGAACTGTAAATTATCCGCGCAGAATGACTCTGGATTTCGAGTCTTCTTTTCATAAGAGACACACTGAGTATTCTAAACTAAACTTCAAAGACCCTTTTGAAATTGCAACATAAGCGGCGGTTACACAAAAGCAATACAGAAAGTTCTGCGCAATATTTTTAAACACAAATATTATTTCACCAATGAGAAAATATGAGGTGGAAATCACATCGATGTAGTGGGGAAGGCCATGGCAGATGCTGTCATGCGCGAAAACGTAACAAAGAAAATATAAGGAAAATATCATGCAAGCTATTTCTATAACCTGCCAGTGAAGGCCTTATTGAAATTTTTGCTTAGTAGTGGCCTATTGAATAGGTTCGCTGCTTTGAACTATCGTGACAAAACTTACTTTTCCCGCGATGAAACATGAGCAGAGCGTGACAAAGAGGCAGTAAATCGTGGCGGAAATCTCGCGTTGTCCCGAATCATGCGAGAAGCAACGCTTCCCGCCTTCTCACGAGCTTCCTAATTGTAGTCCGTCCCTTTAGCACTGCGCGCACATCTAATCGTCCCTTAGGTGGTGTTTACATCGTTCGTCAAAAGCCCTACCCCTTCAAAAAACCGTTGTCACCGCCCACCTGTTCCCAGCCCACCTTTTCCACACGGATCCAACCAATTGTCGAGCAAAAGGTGCAAGCGTCCGGGAATGTGGACTTGTGCTGACGATGCCATCTGCTTTCATCTCAAATTGTCCTTCGAACCTTTTTTTTTAGGGAATGTAACCTCTGCTAGGTTGGCGTTGAAACAGGACATTGCAGGAGGCTGCAGCATGATGGTTACGTGGCACACTTTGAATCTGTAGCTGAGTGTTCATTCCTGATACCTCGATTCCTCTATTGGCATTAATTTTGTGCTAAAACGATTTCTCGTTGTATTAAGAATGAAAGTCTGCACATTCTCGGGTATGTATGTGTGTGCATATAGCGTGCATAACTCTGGAAAGCTTTGCTCCCCTATCATGGCGAACGATCGTTTACCAGCGACCCAAGCCAGATGCAAATTTTATGCAAATCAAAATATGCCCCCCCCCCCACCCTTGAAAAAAATGGCTCGTTGCAATGGAAGTTGCCCAGAATAACTCAGTGCAGACACCGGAAGGTTAACTCTATTCATTCGAGGGGACGTCTCCTTTGTGCATGAGAGACCGGCGTTGGATCTGAATGACCGTGCTACCGCAGCCAGAAGCTGCCACAAAACGAACTTCGTGTGCAGGAAAGCTACTACCCGATCCTTTGTACCGTAACGTTAGGTTCGGGCAGTTTGCCTTCAGTTTACCCTGTATGTCTTGTTTTTATGAGAACTCCGAAAACACTTTTTATTATTCAAATATAACAAGTCGTCTTCAAAACAGTATTGAGGGCCAGATAAGCAGCAAGAGGAGTCTAAGTGCTTTTTAACATAGATGTATATGTATTCATTTCAGAAGAAGAAAAGAAATACAATTTTCCAGCCCCTCAATAATGTACAATTCAGCAAATGCCCGTCTGCATATTCAGTGTTGGAGTACATAAATACAGTAGTTAGGTTTTGTGTTTACTGTTTCCAGGTTATTGTTTTCCTTTAGTGTATGTTTAAAAACGTAGTGAACTTTGCGGATGCTATTTAGTGGCGAATGAGTTTTACTGGTGCAAAGTATAAAGTCAGCAAAGAGATTAAAAAAAAGAAGAGAGGTATTCTTTCCCAGCAACAATCAGCTGTGCCTCACGCCGCAGCGGCTTCCGGTAGCAGCTGCAATACGTCAAGACAACTCGCACGTGCGCGACCGCAGTAGCTGTGACGGCCGCGGTGGCACTTCTTGCTGTCGGTGCCGCTCGCTTGAAATTGTAGTAGGCAGTAAACGCTGAAAACATTGATCTCTTTGCATGGCCCAGCCTTACCGTGGTCGCTCATTGGTTTATCAAATTGTGTGGTAGTGAAAAAAAAAGCCTAACTACTGCGGGGAGGAAGGCTATCATCACAATACTGTCGGTTACCACTACGGTGTAAAGGTTACGACACACCGTTGCGTGTGTTTTCTAGACATAAAAGCGGCAAATTCTTTCAATACACGCTCTTGAACCTTCCCGAGAAATTTGGCAACATTTTAAAATCTTACTTCATTGGCTCCATCTGAAAGATAACAAAAAAAAAATATTCCGTGCTCTCAACACCGACGAAGTCAACCGATCTAGATAAATTGAATCTGGGGAGGCTGTGGTATTGCGGATGCGACAGCGGCTGTCTTTTTCACAGAGCTGAGAAAAGGCTAAAATGTTCGACATATGCCGTTCCTCGCCGGGCAAATATTAAACTGTGCAGTGATCAAATGCCAGCCACACACACACACACACCTAATTCCTACCTGCACGAGATGCTGCAGTGCAGAAATGGGGCCCCATGTTAGACGAGTGCATCCTTTTATAAGTTCACATCTATATCCTACGTCTACCGTATTCTTTATAGCACCTGCAGAAAAGCAGCTACTGCCCAGAATATAAACGTTGCCCGCGTCACCTGCACTGTGACCCAAGTTCTCAAAAATTCAAAAAAAATTATTTACAATCTTAACACTGCTTTAGCAGGGTCCCAGAAAGTGAGATTTGAATGGATTAGCTTCATGACACAACCCACATTAAATTTGCCCCTGTTGGGTTACATCTACGAAGTTGCTTACCCCAAGTTTTCTGATTTCGTTATTTGCAACCTTTTTTTTTAATACGCACCTTTAGAGCCATTTTTGGTTTATATAGGCAACAGCTGCTTATTGCTAGATAATGCTCCTCAAGACAATAAAAAAAAAGCATCTGAACATCAAAGAGATGAGACAAAGAAACCAAATCGCGTAAGAGGCACTGCTTACGTTTTTTCCAGCATGTAGACGGGCAGGAACAACGTGAAGTTGTCCGACGAAGGTAGCATCTCGTACCTGCCCGAAAAAACCAAAAGAAAAAGAGAAAAGGATCACAATACTGTGCGATCAATGTAGACGCTGAGCTCTACAACAGCCTCGTTGAGAGTAGAAGGGTGGAGACTCACACGAAGAAGTCGCAGGCGTCGCTCCGTTAGAGTGTGTCTGCCTGGTCGGCGTGTGTGAGCACCCGGAGGAAACGGTAGGCGACGAACAATATGACTCGATTCATCCACAATTACCATCTTTCTGCATCAACGACTGTGACAAAAGAATAAATTTTACATACTCCACAAGATTAGTGTATTTATTAGTAATAATCATGAAATAATATTATTATTAACAATAATAATACTTTTATCTGGGCTATCGCGTTCCAAAACCATGACATGATAATGAGGAAATGCCGTAGTGAAGAGCCCCGAAAATATTGATCATTTAGTGTTTTTCACGTGCCCTGACATGCCAGAGCACACAAGCGTCTTCCATTGTGCCATCATCGAAAAGTGATTTCCATGACGGCATTAAATTCAGGACACACGGATCAGCGGAACTAATCAACTGCTTCTGCTGCACGTTAGAGCGTATTGCTGGCCTGCGCTATATACTTCTTTACATTCGCGGCCTCCAGCTCTACTTCATAGCGAAGCACAGGCGGGCTGGTAAGCATAATTTTTTCAGAAGTTCTGCATTACTGGAGGTGAACTTGTGGTGGTTAGTGGGACTATGAAATAAATGTGCAGACACGTCCCTTGTTAAAGGGAGCATATAAGTGCACAGCATATTACATTTTGCTATTTTACGGAAGCATAGTAGCTTAGACATGCATATTGCTACTGGTGGCTCAAAGCTCTCACTCCTCTTGACCGACTTGTGATGTGCGCGCAAAGTGTTTTTCAAAACCACTCGCTGTCATAGAGGGCCAGCAATATTGATGGCGTGCATTCGACATTTTTTGGCAGCGGAGGCGGCAGACAGCGCACAAGCTCATCGTCTACTTGTGTCTCAAAGGCGATACCGGCACAGCTGCGGTGGTAGAGCACGGCATAGGTCAAGGGACTGAAGAACTCAAGCCAAGCTAAGCTGGTAGCGTTGTCACCTAGCCACGTCAGAGCGAAGATTATTGAACGATTACGTGACTTTATGTACCCCTCCTGCGCCTGCGTGGACATTGCTACGCAGCTATAAAGGAGCGCAAGGCCGGCTACACGGCAGTTTGGCAGCGGAGGCGGCAGACAGCGCACAAGCTTATCGTCTACTTTTGTCTCACAGCTTTGAGTATTTCTAACCTTTTAACCTCTTCATTCTGTTGCCTCTGCTGCCAATAGTGTAGTTCTAAATTGTGTGAATTCGTCTTTTTGAACTGTGCCCCAAAATGGGAAGTGATATAGAGAGTTTGAAGCAGGAATTTTAGAAAGAAATCAGGGACCTAAAGAGCAGCTTAGACTTCATAAGCAAGGAATATGAGTCCGTTAAGAAAAAAAATGCTCAGACATCAACAGGGAAAACACAGCATTAAAAGCAACTCTAGAAAATATTTTGCAAGAGCTTGAGTGCCTCAGAAAGGCGACGCAAGAAAACGCAACGCGCATCTCCGCACAAGATCGATATTCGCGGAACAAGAACGTCGAGATTAAAGGCATCCCGCAAACAGTCAAGGAAAACCTTGCACAAGTGCTTACTAAAATAGGGGATGCACTAGGCGAAACTGCTACTGAACATGACATTGAGGCTTGCCATCGTGTTGCGGCCCGAAGTGCAAAGGCTCGTTCGAATGCTTCCGGCAACCAAGACAGCTCTGTAAACTCAAATATTGTCGTATCTTTCAACCGCCAAGTAAAACGTGATGCCCTAATGGCTACACACTAAACCAAATCTGACCCTTAAGGATGTATATGAGCTTGTCGCCAGACGAACACCCTTTGCTCCATATTGGGTGTTCAAAAAAGGGTGCTGAGAAAGGGTGCAGAGCTCAGCACCCTTAAGAAAAGGGTGCAGAGCAAAAATTTTGAAGGGTGTGATGAGTGCACCCTTTAAAAAAGGTGCTGTGATGTCATAACACCCTTTCAAATGGGTGCTGGAAGGGTGCTCCACATCGACGTACCAGTGGGCCAAATCTAGGATTGATGCTGGAGATGGCAAAAAATGCAGATTGCTGTATACTCTGTAGACCATACTGAGTGACAGCCCACATACAGTTTGTTAGTACTTGAACACATGTACTAAGTCGTCCATTACACCCTGAACACGTGCACCATGCACACAGCCGGCCCTCCACAGAGTGCCTTCCGCACGCGCTCATGAAACTAGTACTGAAACACAGTGACAGCTCTAAGTGGGGCTTTTGCATCATCGTCTTTTAAAACACAGTGTCTCTGCAGTGAAGCTACTGGTAAGTTGGCTCCAATGTTTTGCTTTCTCTATGTGTAGGCAAATTCTATGTGTAGGCAAATAGAGAATCTGGCACTGTTATCGAGAAGTGCTGCAATTGTGCCCTACCCTGTCCAGGTGCTGTTCCTCGGGTTTTCGTTTTTGGCTGCTCTGGATAGAACAAGCTGCACTTCTGAAGAACAGTGTCGAATTTTAGATAAGCTTGTACTGTTGCAAGAGCAAAGTTAGCTTCACCACAAAGAAAGTGTGATTTGGCGAAGCCGCCGTTCTCTCAACAAAGTGGAGGCCCACTTACAGCTGTCTGTACGTTTGTGTACTAGTTACCAAAGTGCCCTCGAGAAGCGCTCGGCAGAGTGCCGGATGCATGGTGCAATGTTCAAGGTGGAAGTAGACAATATGTAAATATATACTTTAAAGCAAGCTATATTGAATAAATATGTGTGTTTCAATAATCATGAAATTGATCCTAGAGTGCGTATATGGCCTGTGCTACCATTTTTGTTCCAGAATGAATGTAATGTATTCAAGGCCCCTTGCTACACACATGCATGAACAATTTATAGATGGTTGGTCACCATACAGACATGCATGCCTGCAAATCAAAAATTCACAAGTTTCGAATACTGGTGATTATTTCAAATGCCATATACTCACTTTGAAAGACACACAGATAATATGCACTAAATACTGAACCTTACCACATTGCGCTCTTTTAAATTATGTGTAGCAGACATGAGCTTTTATGCATGTGAGAATGCAAGATATTAGGCCCCACCAAAAATTTATGACAAATAAATTAACATGATGCAAATAGTCACTATTTTATTGTACATAGCATACAACCGAAAAAGATTGACAATAGTAAACATGAGCTATGACCTTCTGCATCGATTGTAATGGTGAGATCTTTGTGAGTGAGGATCAATCTTCTGTTTTTCAAATCTTTTTTCTTACGAGTAGACATCTTTTTTGTGACGAGACTTCTTTTTTAACTTTTAACATTCTGACTTCCCTCCTTGCATAGTAGGTAACAAATAAATTATTTAGAACAACAAAATATAAGTTAGAGGCACCAGCAGTCCAAAGGCGCTTATTGAGGGTGTTGCCAGTGCCCACAAAATTGAAAAAGAAAATAGATAGGAAAGTAGGTGTGTGGTAAAACATGTGGGCTTATATGACATGCTTTGATCATCATGCTAAAAGCCTTGACTACAAACTTGCTCAAGGCTTATTTACAGCTCTCCCTTTATATATGTGTGTGTGTTTCTTAACTTGTGCGTTACAAAATCACAAATATTGGCAAAGTAATGCAAGTGGTGTTGGATTAACATAATGTGATCATTCAAACACTTGCACAATCCATCTTGAGCTGCCCAGGTGACTTTGGTTCCTTTTACAAAACTGTGGTCAGGGCGCTCCTTCTCTACAGCACATCCGCACCCGGAAGCCTAAAATAGAGACAGAAGTAATCACTATGAGTTTCACAAGACAGACTGTCCAAGATACAATATGCTTTGTCATGCTGGAGTGTTCTTAGTTCTATGTGAGTAGAAGTCAGCATCAAAATTCGCTTTGTTTTCAACGAAAAACATGCTTGTTGGAGGTCCCCCAGGCAAAAAACTGTGTAAACAACTTGACAGTACCTGGGGGCCTACAGAGGGTAGCACGTACAACAGATTTCACATACAAAAACAAACAGCATAGTAGAAAGGAAATATATACACAAGAAACATCTGAGCAATTATTCAGCATTATGCACACGTGAAACATGAGTTAGGTTTGAGTAAAAAAGCTATTCATCAAGTAATTGTGCACATCCGATTTGAACAAACCGAATAAGGCACTGAAGTTAATTAGGGTTTTTAAAGAATTGTAAAGTGCCAATAAGCAATATTCTAGTCTAGCTCTACACTAGTGTGTCATGTATGTAGTACTAGTATTTGCCTGTTAGGTATGCTGTAGTCATGAACATATTCAGTTTTCCTAATACCTAAAACTTGATATGTTGCAGTCCAGCTGTTCATGTTCAATAAATAACAGTTTATGGTAGCATTTAGGTTACAAAATTCATGCTAAAAATTTGGCAGACCCCACATACTTTGGGAATCGATGTTATGCGAAACACGCATAACATGTATTTTAATTTTTTTATTGTGCGATCTTATGAAGTGGAGCTCAATATAAGTACCAATTCTCGCACACACATACGTTAATGGTGCATTCAGACGACGGACCGAATCCTGATTTGTCGTGGACGCGGACGGCTAATCCGCGGATGATCCGCCAGCAGACGCATCCACACGACGGACGGTTTCCTAGGAGAAAACAGCCGGATTACCCTCGATAGCAGGTTCGCCGCTCACCTGCGCCTGCTGAAAGCAGACCGGTTTGAGAGTATTCAACATGGATGCCCGCAAGAAGCGACGCTCGACTGCGATGTCTGTCGCGTTGTGACAAATGAACGAGGAGTGTTAGTCTCTCAGGAGAAAAGGTAGTTGCTGGCAGAATGTTCTTTCAACACCATTGTTCCCCACTTGTAGAACTTCTGAACGCGTCTCCCATCCTTTTTTAGAAGGGGCGCGTCGCCAGTTGCAGAAGTTAGAAAATTTCACCATCATGACGGCTAAGAATCTCGCGTGTCAAACGACGGCGGCGACATTTCCCGAACCACCAAAAGTGAATTCTGCGTATTTAATCACCTGAGAACAAAACCCCCGGAAACTAAGTAAACCATGCTCAAGCGTAGATGATGCCGACCAGTCATGTAGCTATTCGCGAGCCATGGAGGACATGCCGCGAGCAGATGAAAAGTGTGCTGGTTGCCACCACCCCTGAGCTATTCTGCTGAAGTACCGGCTCTCTCCCGCCACAATCCCGATGTGAGAAATAGGTTGGGGTCATCCGTCCGCGAGCCGCGCGGACGAGTCGCGGACGAGTGGCATCGCTGATGTGAGGTTACGTGACGCGCCGTCCATCCCGTCACATCCCGATTCGGTCCATCGTCTGAATGCACCATAAACAGCCGCATATGTTTCATTTGTTATGGGGAGATGTCACACCTTTCACAACATTAGCAGTTATTTGCTGTTTCGTAACGATGCCAACAGAAACATGGATATTAGCCACACTAGAAGTGGTAGGCTGGTATGAAGCACTGGTGTTTGCGCTGGCACTCGAGACGATGGTAGCCCTCAACACTGCTATACAAATACTTCACGGGATGGTGCCTGACTACAATTGACTTTGATTCGACCTCACGGCTGCATCATAGGAATGCACATGTAATAGTTGTAAAATTTGATAGCCAGTACTGCAACGACAGTTGATGTTACACAAACATTTGAGACTATTTAGAAAGTATAACCGAGGCCGGGCATGGGTCTGTGGTAGAATACTTAATTACCAAGCAGAATACTAGGTTTCGATTCCTGCTAGGACACTTGACTTTATTCTTTGCATTCATTTGGTCAATGCTGCCTATGTCAGCTTTTTAACAATGATGGCGTTGAAGAGCTCGTGTCGCAGAAAACCCGCCGCCGGCGTCTGCCCCGTTGGTTGTGAGAGAAAAATCGTCTGTGCATATGTGACCGAAAAATCAAGTTACCTAGTTTCCAGAAACTCAAAATTCCTACTTATGACCTAGTGAAGGCGTGCTAATTGCTGCAAAACAAAATCCCCAAGTCGTACTACTAGACACTCAACACAGGGCTTAACACACGGAAGTCTATTGACATCGGCCCAAAATTAACGTTAGATATACAGCGCTATTCCTTTTCCCCATTTCATGAACTACACAATGCCATGATAATTGTACCCTGGTATTTTTGGTGGGCTATATTGCACAAAAAATACAAGGATTATGTCAAAAGAATGGCATCAAATTTTACAGACATGTCATCAAAATAGAGACACAGGCTACTAGTCTTATTTATAATGCTAAGAGCATTTAAGGTAAAGGCATTGAAGATAGCTGGTGGACTTTTTCACTATCTAGATATCAATTTTTCACTATCTAGGTATCAAAATTCTGCCATGTCAGTCATAGTTTACTGACATTGCAAGCTCAAGAAAAGTGTGGCTCTGAAGGCATCAACACAGCGTTTCGCCAGATCTTCTAAGGCAGTCTTTAAAATTGCTAATGTTTCCAATTTTTTTTTGCTATAAATTTCGTGCCTTGCATCCAAATGAACCTCCATCCTACTTGTTTTTTTTTGCATTCGTGCCTTCACTAACTGCTTACCTTGTCTTGTCAAGTGTTCGTTGACATAAATAGGACTACTTGATCTAAAAGGAAAGGCCACTGTAGAGAGACGTAAGTTTTTTGTCTTATCCAGAACATTTCATTTGTAAAATCGTTCATAATGCACACTATTTTTTTTCAAACTAGGCTTGTTTGTTCCCACTCTGTCTGCAGTGTCAACATCATCACGAGTAATGGTTTTTCCATCATCGTCTAAAAATTTCGGACAGCGTCAAAAGAAAACCCTAATCTGAGACGCTTTTGATGTTGGATAGTTCAACCTTGAATACAGTGTAAATTCTTCGATTTTCATCTGAGGTTGCTTATTTTCACCTGGAAGTTTTTTGTGCCTGTTTCAAGGTGCGACAGGCTCTTCATGCAAAGCCTTTATTTCTAAAGAGAGTGCGTTGACACTGTCACCAACTTCGTTCCACACTTCTTGAAGGACTAAAGTTCAGTATGAATTTTGTGCTTGAAATCCTCTGTTTACCATGACAAACAATTCACAGGAAACACTAGTACTCTTGCTTGGCAGGAGTGCATGCAGTAATACTAACACAATTAAAGCAAGAAATAAGTGTCTCACCTGTGCAAAAATGATTCTGGCAAGCACTGTGAAGACCACACACACTGCTGCTAAACTGAGGAGAATATGGAGAGTACTTCATATAAGTAGGCAGCGTCCAGTAGCTTGGTGAGGCACAGCGCATAAGCAGGGTGAACATAGCTGATGCTTGAAACAATGGTTCAGAGTTCGCTGGTGCTTGGGCTCTTTGACCTTGTCAGGAAATTTCCTTGAGCAGCCTCACTCAAATGAAATGACAGACCATGCCAAAGAATTTCTGCACCAGTGCAAAAAATTATTTTAGTGAGGTTTGTCTAGACTGCATGCGCTGCTTGCCAAATTGCGGTGAATGGCTAGAAACGCATGGCCAACATATATTTAGTGGCACGCAACTGAGAAATACAAAAATGGCATGCTGCAGTATAAATACAACGAAAAACATGCTGCTGCAGAGCTTTTCATGTCGATGTCATACATGTGAATTTTCATTCACCTTTATAGCTCACTCATGCACGAAGATGGAAGTTCGAACTCTTAAATGAAGACACCCCCTTTTAGCTTTATTGACTGCGCGTAATTAGGAGATAAGCATGCGTGAGTAATGCTGTTGCCTGCAATCAATAAATTCTGTTCTTGAAGCTGACCAAATATATGCACGAGTGCATCCATAGAGGCATATTTGCATTTCTGTAGTTATGATACCCATGTGATGTGTTTCTTAAGTCAATGCCATGCAATTTGCACCATATGAATATTTTAGTTCGTAAAATTGCAATACCACTGCATATACATGTCAGTATGCGCATATGCATCCACTGCAGATAAAGCATAAAATTAAAGCAATACTGACACATGAATTTTTTGCTAAGGTAGTGGAGGGCTCCAGAAATTTCGACCACATGGGGTTCTTTAACGTGCACACAAATCTAAAAACACAGGCCTACAGCATTTTCACCTTTATCGAAAAAGCAGCCAGCAAGGCCGGAATATCGTCCTGCGACCTTCGGGTTAGAAACCGAGTACGTTAGCGACTAGACCACTGCGACAGGACTTCAATCTCCCTGTTCCCCCGTGCAGGGTGATAGACCGTCTTTGCTGGTCTGGCTAACCTCCCTGCCTCTCCTTCTTTACCATTTATTCTCATGAGTTCAACGAATGAAGCTTCCTTCAAACGGCTAACATTCGGACGTTTATAATTTGCCTGAAATTGAGTTCACTAAATGAATATTGTGTGCTGCTTCATAGTGATCATTGATCTAAATTGTTCTGGTTGGCTAAAAAAGCCCTACTCCTCACTTCTAATCAAACAGCACAAGCTGTGTAATGACCATAGGGGAGGAAAAGTGGAAACTCTAAGACAAAACATCAATCTTGAACCCCATGCCATCACAATGAAGCAGGCAAGCTTCTGCAGTATTGACCGGCAACCAGGATCTCAGACACTGCAGATAGCTACATAACGTAATGGTTTCCCAACATGACGTAAAGGTAGCAGAATCATATATTGCCTAACATGCTTCATTATGATAACAATGAGGCCATAACGTTATTGGCCTCTGTATGCTAATAACAATTTACCTTGCATATCATGTGACATTAACATTCAATATGACATCATGAATCTTGCATCCTACCATGTGGTCTAAGTACCAACAAGGCGGTTTTAGTGACGTCGGTGCAAAGCAATAAACAACAATCACTTGGTGAACATTATTTGCGATATTATTCAATTGGTCTGATGCGTACATCTTCAAAAAACGGCAGTTTAGATTTGTTCATTCTTAGATAAATACAATGTCTAAGTTTGCATGTCAGCAGCAACATATGCACGTCTTCCGCACGCATACTGTGATGTATAACCTTATTGTGTTTTGAGCAATAAATTAGGCATTCATACACTGCACATATCGCAGGTCACTTATAAATCTGCAGCGAGGTCACAAAGAATTTATGATATCAGATAAAGCGCTACACTTGTATTCGAAGGTATCATTGGAAGTTTTGGTAGAACTTAGTTTTAGAATGTTTGTAGACGTATAGGTATTTGGCAAAGTTTTAACTCCAAAGCGGGCTGCAGCGCCCACAATTCTTTTACAAACCAGAAGAATGCAATGATATGTGAACAGGGGGGAACAAGCAGTACCACCAAAATTGCACTCGAACGAGTTAACTACTGCTCAACCTAGCGCTTGCACAGCTAAGATACTGCTATTCGGCCACTCATAGAGAAATTGTATTGACCTAGGCGTAATTGCACGCTTTGAGAACCGCACCTACAGCACGCTGTGTCAAGTTTACGCACACTTATTTAGCTGAATATTATGGTAATTTATTATTATACGTGCCTGGTGGATGCAAACACATTTGGTCACAAAGAAAAACACATCTACCTTATAGTAGTCACACACATTTAATGATCATGTAGCTGTTGAAAAGAGGACGCGTAACATATAAAACTCTTCATATACTTCTTTGGCACAGAAAACGAACAAGGCCGCGTAAATACCAACGCGGACACCACGTTATTCTTCTCCATTCTTCTAAATTAAATACGCAAAGATCTATATCAACGCGAATCACCGGAATACTCCAACGCACGCGACACACAGACGACGCTTACGGCTTCCATGCGCAGTCCCCGAACGGCGTCCGACGGCATTGCAAAAATATAGTGATTCATAGCGTGAAGAGCATCGCCCGCCGACTCACAGCATCACAGCGCACATTGCTTCAACCTCTTTCCCCACAGAAAAAATTCATCCACGCGTAACGTCCCTGAGCTTAGACTTGAGCCTAATGAAATCAGACACGCCAGCAGGCTCACTACGTTAATAAAAACTCACTTATCGTCAACCAGCTAGAAAAACCTTAGTTCACAACGTTATTATACTATAGCGCTTTCGGTGCTAACCGCGGGAGGAGCCGAGGACGCGAGCGGAACCACAACAGCCTGGATCGTGCACGCCATGGCCTGGCCGGAAAAGCAAAAAACAAAGCGTCGACAGCAGAAACATCCACCTACCTTTTAGGGGCGAAGCTCCTTAGGGCGTGGGCTGTGCGTCCCCTGTAGCCTGTATGTAGCCACCTCTAGTTTAGTTCTTGCAGTGTTCACTAGATGGCGGTACCGTCCCCTGTATGTAGCTACCTCTAGTTTAGTTCTTGCAGTGTTCACTAGATGGCGGTACCGTCTCCTGTATGTAGCCACCTCTCGTTTAGTTCTTGTAGTGTTTACTAGATGATGGTACTTGTAGCTGATGATGAAAAGATGCAAGATGTTATAAACTAGAAAGCGGTACTTGTAGTTGATGAAAGACGCGAGATCTTATAAAATAGGAATGATGTCACATATGGCGCGTGTCGTTGGTTGAAGGCAATCGTTCGATTTAGTGCGGCGACGTACGCTAGGGGGAGCGTTGTAATAAAATCCGTTCGCTGTTGGCGCGCGCTCGGAGTCGCCGGATGGATAAAGCTGCACAGCGGAGAGAGCGCAAGGCGGCAGCAGCGCTCGCTCGCAGACAGAATCCCGATGTGCGAGCGCGCGAGGCAAGGGACATCGCAAGCCATCCATCGTCTAAGAACAAATAAAAGTTGATTTGTGTATATACACACACAGCGTTTCTCACGTCTTTACATGATGATCGACTGGGCGAATTACACGGAAGATTCACAGTTTACCGATGAATCCCTCCGGAGCTTCGCCAATTCATCATCATTCACCCCGTGAATATGCCGTAATTTTTTTTAGTTTGGCGAGTGCTCGACGGTACAAAGCAGCCGGTCCTCTTTTGAGTATAGTGCATCTTCGTAACAAGCAGCACCGACAGAACACGAAAGACAGCGCAAGCACACTTTGAACAACATAAAAAATTGACTTTAAACGCTCGGCACATGGCCGTTGCGGCCTCCAGAAAGATACCGCCATTTCTGTCCTGCTGACGCCACTGATCCGCATTTGCGCACATAATCTTTTATATGATAAGTAAATAGCTTACTTCTGCTTAAATTTTAAATAAAAGATAGTGAAAATAGAAGATACGCTAGTGTGTATTGCATAGAATATTTTTTTTGTTTTTGAATAAGACAAAATCACATAACGCGTATTTGCGCGAAATTTGAAATGTGAAAGAGCGCGCGAAATTTGAAACGTTTGCTTGCTTGTGTATTTCTTATACGGATACCTTGTTAACATCTGTACATTGGTTGAGTGGTTAAGCTGGCTGTTAAAAACAGTGTTAAAGCGGTTGTATATTAGTAGGAAGTACAGGCAGCAAGCAAAATTTGTCACAACAAAATAAGCGTATTCGTTGGCAAACAATATTTTAGCTGTCGTTAGTGAATTTTCTTTAGGAAAATGTTTTAGTCAAGGCTCAATTTAACTTGCTTTGAAGAATATTTCTATGAACAAAATCAAGAAAACGTTTCTTTAATGTTATACTATTAGAACGTCAAAGTCCATAGCCCGCCATAAAAATTGGTAACACCTGTCAACTGATACATTGTAAGGTTAACAAATATTTGTACAACACAAAAACTATTTTATCTACCACGGTCTTGTTGGTTTGTATTTCTTTGAATTAACAAATGTATGATTTATATGTACTGTCATGGACGAAGCTTTGTTTTCAATGTTAGGCGCAAACGAGGCCGAGAGCTCTATATGTGTAAGTCACAATCCTGTTGTAGCTCTACAAGCTGCGTACTCCGCCATTAGCTAGTGACTTGTAGCGCATGGCTTGGTCAGCGCCGGCCGTGAGACGACGAGAAAAAGGCAGCAAGAATGCAAGAACCAGTGCAGAACTTACGTTCAGCCGAGCACTATCTCTATTCAGATATCCGTTACTGCGGTGGGGCTATTAATGAGACCATGGTGTCTAACCAGTAGACATCTAAAAGCTGTTGGTTACGCTCTATGACCACGTTACTCACAAAGCTTTGTCGGTGACTGTGCACCCTAATGGGTGCTCATCAGCACCCATTAGTTGTTGCACCCTTTTT